>NC_044978.1:102907741-103207741 GCF_008728515.1 Papio anubis
ACATATACACCATGGAATACTATGCAGCCATAAAAAAGGATGAGTTTTTGTCCTTTGTAGGGACATAGATGCAGCTGGAAACCTTCATTCTTAGCAAACTATCACAAGAACAGAAAACCAAACACCGCATGTTCTCACTCATAGGTGGGAACTGAACAATGAGATAACTTGGACTTGGGAAGGGGAACATCACACACCGGGGCCTATCATGGGGAGGGGGGAGGGGGGAGGGATTGCATTGGGAGTTATACCTGATGTAAATGACGAGTTGATGGGTGCTGACGAGTTGATGGGTGCAGCACAGCAACATGGCACAAGTATACATATGTAACAAACCTGCACGTTATGCACATGTACCCTAGACCTTAAAGTATAATAATAATAAATAAATTTTTTAAAAAAAGTGACTTTCAGATTTGTATAGTTTTATTTATTGACTTTGTTATCAATACATGTTGAATATAAGTTTTTCATATCACAATATTTATAGGACATTATTTGATCCTTTTGCCCTAAGCTTAATGATATGAATATTTTTCTATCTTTTATCCTGAGATGATTTTTTATAATTTAAAGAATGGAGTAATTCTAAAATGAAAAAAATAATAATTGCTCATCCTTTTTAAGAATGTTGAAGAATGTTGCAATGTGCTTATACTTATTCTAACCTTTTTGCATGCATTCATTCAGATAAGTCTATTATTTTCATTTTCATCTTACAAATGAGGAAACTGAAGCTCAGAGACAGGTATAAATTATTTGCTAAAAGCTGCACGGCTACAGATTTGACCTCGGTAGGTCAGAAGCAGTAGAGTACAGAACCAGTGGCTATACCCTTAAACTCTCAGTTCTGTTGATTCTCTCATTTCATCCTTGTAACACGAAGAATGATAAACTAATTTGTTTAAACATCCTAATTGGTGACTATTTCTAGAACTGAATGTAAAATTATATCCTTTCTCCCTTAGATTTCTGTATCATACCTAGTAATCCATAGAAGTTTGAAAGTAGTACTGAAATTTGCCCACACACTGTTTAGTGTATTTTATAGCCTAGCATTGAAATGAATTACTTTTAGTGCACATAGAACAATGAAAATGAGTAAAAAACAATGTCTACCATATTTACTTTTAGAAGATTATAATGATTTGAATAGAAAAAAAAAGTAGAACAAGATTTTCTTCCTTCTTTACCTTCTATGTCCCTCTGCTCCTCCTCATCTTTCTCCTCCTTCTTCAAATAATTACTTGCTGAATCTCATCCCTCTGGAAAAAACAGATATTGTTCTTGTGAAATGGCAATACAAATAAAAAATTGGCCAGCTGTTGCACACCATCTTTGTTTCCTGTCCACTTAGACCTTAATGCTATGAAATTCTCCAAATAATTGTGAATGTTTGTTCTCGGTAATTTTGTATATTTTTTTAGAACTAAGCAAAATAATGTAAGTCATGAATCAAGATGTGAGAAATAGGAATAAATACATAAAAACAGAGAGTGTTCAGAGAAAACAGGATTTTAAAAGAGCCATTTTATTATTTTCTGTTCACTGCGATCCAGTGCTACGGTGAAAACTCAAGGCAAACAGTCTTCTGGACTCAACAGCTTATGGTTCCTGCTTAGTTGTTAATTATATATTGCATTTCTTTTACTGTATAGCTCTAATATTTAATGTAAAATTATCCATAGCCTCACAAATAAAAGTTTCTTATCCAACTGCACACCAAAAGCCTCTATCTCAAAAGGACTATCATAAAGCTTATTTGTTCAATCACATGGAATTTCTGAGATAACTTTATCCTCCTTTATCTCTAAGGTTCAGGAAAATTAGAAAATAAAGGTGAAAAAAATTAAAGTTTTCTTAATATCACTATGTCAGTCAATTTGTCCTGCTATAACAAAATACTTGAGACTGGGTAATTTATGAACAACAGAAATGTATTTCTGAAGGCTAATAAATCCAAGATCAAGTTTTGGTGACTGGTGAAGGCCTGGACTCTTTTTCCAAGATAGTGGCTGCTCTTCCTCCTTGCATGTGGCAAGGTGGAATGGCAAAAGGGACAAATGCTGTGTTGGCACATGGTAGAAGAGCAGAAGAGAGGGAACTCACTCGCTGAAATGCCTTAAAAAGGGTCCTAGTCCCATCTATAGGGGTTTCATTACTTAATCACCTCCTAAAGACCCTACCTCTTAACACTATCACATTGGTGATTCAGTTTCAACATATAAGCATTGGGGAACATATTCAGTTCATAATATTCTGCCCCTTGCCTCTAAAATTCAAGTGCTGTAACTTAATTGTCAATATGATGGTATTAAGAAATGGGATCTTTAAGAGGGGATTAAGTCATGAAAGCAGACCCCCCATGTATGCAATTAAGGTCCTTATAAAGGGGCTTGAGAAAGTGAGCTCATTCTCTTCTGCTCTTTCACTATGTGGGGACACAGCCTTTGGCCCTTTTGCCCTTTTACCTTCAGCCATGTGAGGATCAGGACAAGATACCATTTTGGCAGCAAACCCAAGGCCATCACCAAACATTGAACCTGATTGCTCCTTGATTGTGAGATCCTCAGCCTCCAGAACTGTGAGGAAATAAATTTCTGTTGCTTATAAATTACCTATTCTCAGCAGCATAAACCCATTATGGTAGCACAAACAGACTAAGATCAAAATGTGTACCAGAAACATGGGGAGCTGCTGTAAAAATTACCTAAAAAAATGTAAGTGGCTTTGGAACTGGGTAATGGGTAGAAGCTGGAAGCGTTTGACAGTGCATGCTAGGAAAAGCCTAGACTATCATCAAGGAGCATTAAGGGAAATTCTGGTGAGAACTCAGAAGAGGAGAGCTGTAAAGAGAGCATATACCTTCTTATTGATAATCTAAGTTACTGTGACCATAATGCTAGTAAAAATATGGACAGTAAAGCCCAGTCTGATGGAGCATTAGAGAGGAATGAAAAGTATCTTATTGGAGACTGAAGGAAAAGTTGTCCTTGTTATAAAATGACAAAGAATTTGGCTAACTCCAATCTGTGTCCCAGTACCTTGTGGAAGGCAGAATTCAAGAGAAATGACCTAGGATATCTGGCAGAAAAAAAAAAAAAAATCTGTAAACAAAGTTTTCAGGGTGCTGCATGGCTTCTCTTAAATGTGTATAAAAATATTAGAAAAGAAATAAATGAAAGGAGACATTTATAATCAAAAAGAAAGAAGAATTTAAATATTTGGAAAGTTTTCATCCTGGTCAGGTTGTAAAAGTATATTTGAGATAAAACTCCAAGGGTGTGGCCAAGTGAGCATTTGATAAGGGAATTAATATGGATAGAAGGAAGCCAGATGATAATCCGAAAAAGAAAGAATGATTTTGAAGGCATTTTAAAGATTATTAGTACCGCCCCTCCCATCACAGGCCCAGAGTGCCATTGTCAAAGAAAGGGCCCAGAACACTCCTGGGGCCCCAAAATTTGCTGTCCAGAGCAGCCTCAAGTCTTTGCTTTCAACTTTCCAATGTAGCATTCCTCCACTGCCCCAGCTGTGACTCGTGTGGGCCTAGTTGCAGCTCAGACTGCTTTCTGTAATTCACAAGTGGTCAATCTTGGTGGCATCCTTAGAGTGTTACCTCTGTAGGAATGCAGAGTGTGAGAGCTGTGGAGGAATGGCTATCTTTACCTATATTTCAAAGGATGCTCCAAAGAGCCCAGGCAGAGAACTGTCACAGAGGTGGGACTGCCACAGAGAACCCCCACTAAGGTAATGCTTAGTGGAGCCATAATTGCTGGAGACACCAAAGAGTGCACCCACTAGGATGATGTCTAGTGGAGCTGTGGGGTCAGAGCCGACACTGAGACTCCAGTGTTGTAAAGCCACCAGCATGCAACTCAAACCTGGAAAAGCCACAGGAACTAGGCTCCAATCTGTGAAAGCTGCAGCATGGACTGCTCCTGGCAAAGTCACTGGGGTGTGGTCCTCTAGAGTTTGGGGGTCCACCTTCCACTGCAGTGTTTCTGGAAGGCAGTACATGAAGTTCAAAGATGATTCTCAAGCTGCAAGGTTTAGTGTTGTTTGCCTTGTTGGGTTTTGGCCTTCTTTAAGACCTCTTCCACCTTTCATCTTTCACATTTTTCCGTTTTGAAATGAGAGTGTGTGTCCTATTTCTGTCCCACAATAGTATTCAGTAAGCACATAGCTTGTTTGATTTTACACATTCACTACTGGAAAATAAGTTGCCTTATATCTAATTTATATGAGGCTCTGGACTTTAGAATTTTGATTCGCTGCTGAGATGAGTTAAGATTGTGGGGGCTGTTAGAATTAAATGAGTGTGTTTTGCGTGTGAGAAAGATGAGTTTGGAGGGCCAAAGGTGAAATGCTGTGGTCTGAATGCCACCCAGAATTTAGGTATTGAAACTTAATTCAGGTGATATTAAGAGTTGGGCCCTTTTGGGATATGATGAAGTCATGAGGGCTCTGCTTTGATGAGTGGATGAGTATCTTATGAAAGGGCTGCAGGGAAACAGCTTAGTCCCTTTTTGTTCATCTGTTCTTCAATCATATGACACAGCATTTGTCCCCTGTGCTCTTTCCATTCTTTCCACCAGGTGAGGACACCTAGACGGTGCCATTTATGAGAAAGGAGCCTTCATCTGACACTGATGAACCTGCCGGTGCCTTGATCTTGGACTTCTTAGCCTCCCAAACTCTGAGAAACAAATTTCTGTTGTTTATACATTAAATAGCCTCAGATATTTTGTTATAGCAGCACAAACAGACTATGGCAACAACCATCTAAAAATAACTATTATTAATATTTATGCATGGCTTTCCAATGTCATTCTGTATCCATTTTATAGAATCTACCATTATTAGATAGACAAGCTACCTAATTTGTGGAAATCAGTACAGGAAAAAAGACACGATTCCTTCTTCAGAAGTTATCAAGATTTTCAAGATGGAAAAAATGGAGCATTAATCCTGGCTCTTCTAAGCAATTGCACAGGTCACATACCCATGAAAGCAGCCCTGGTTTGTTTAAGGAATGAGTGTGTGACTGTTGTGGAATTATTTAAAGAAACCGAAGATCTTTTAAATGTATTGTGGAAAATGCAGGATGACATGAGTAAGGAAATGCTGCAAGTACTTACTATTTCTGCATATCCCAATTATAAGGAGAATGACATTCAAATGGAGTTAAGAATCCATATGCACTTTATTGTTAAGAGAAAGAAAAGAAAAGTGGAACTATCCCAGAAATGCATGTGGTGAAAAACAGATTTGGAAAATAAATAAAATGCTACTTGAATGAAATAGCCAAATAGTAGGTCAGAGATAGTTTGACCTATATCATGTTTCCTGATATAACCTGACTAGAGGATATATCAGGAAATGTTTATTCTACTTTATTAAAATTAATTCCTTTAAAAGGGTTGCAGCATGAAAGTTTCTAGGCAAATTGGTGATTGAATGTTTGCTAATACTTTACTAAAGTATATCCTTTGACTATTTATCATTTTAAACTTGTAATTTCCTCTTTAATAAAAGAGTACAGTACTGATAAATTTTGTACTTCTTTTGCAAATTGGAGAAAAATGGGCTGATTTGAGATTACCGGTAATGCAGTTTTGCTTCTGCCCTTGAGAAACTTGGGATTTATGTTTCCTAAGATTTCTGTCACCTTCCTTGTAAGTAATCATCAAACCTTGAACCATAAATAAAGATATATATTTGCAAGTGGTAGAAACAAAAGTATAGGCATATTTATTCCTTGCATATTTCTGACAAGAACATAAATCTCCACTAGTAATGACTTTGTGAATTTTGTTGGCTAATTGATATATAGTCAATTTCAGATTATTTGCAATAATGGAAAGAAGCAATAATGTGAAGAATTCAGTGAAATAGATGATACAAAAAGAATATTTTGTGTAAGTGTTGCATCAAAATGTATTTGGTTGAATCTATTATTAATTAACATGTTATCATTAATATTATCATTAATATTATTTCTATAATATTGGTATAACTAAGATAGTATAATGTTAGCAATAGTTAATATTAACCACATGTAATTTATGTTTAATATTAACTAATTATTAGATAACACTGTAATATTCACATTATGTACTTTAGGACACATACCACCCTATGATAAACTTGATCATATTTATCACACTTCTCCGAGTTTCTCTCTAGCCCGTGAGCTTCTTAAGCCACGGGGGTAATTAATTATCTTTTTTTTTTTTTTTTTTTTTTTTTGCTTTTAAACAATCATTTTATTGCTTGAGTACACAGACAAATTTATGCGACCAGGGCAGAGGCTGTAGATGATTCATATTTCCAATTGGGAGGGAGGACTCGCTTGGTCTTATAATATCGAGCCAAACGGTGAATCCGGCTCTCTATCAGAATCAGACGGAATTTAGCATCCTTATCCTTTCTGTTCCTCTCAAGATGCTTTCGAACAGCAACTGCTTTCTTAATTAAATGGTAGAGATCTTCAGGAAGATCAGGAGCAAGTCCCTTAGACTTAAGAATTCTTAAGATTTTATTGCCTGTCACAAAACGTACTTGTGCAACACCATGTGAATCTCTCAGGATCACACCGATTTGTGAAGGAGTCAGGCCCTTCTTGGCCAGTTTGTAAATCTGCTCCTTCACGTCGTCAGATGTCAACTTCAACCAAGTGGGGACGCTGCGTCGATAGGGCAAAGCCGACTGGGACAGGCCCTTCCCGGGAGCATGCATGCGACCCATGATGGCGGCGGTCAGGCAGCGAAAGGACAAATTATCTTTTTTTAACCAAGATTAATAGTGCGTTGATCTGAGCACAGCTACACCTCAATAAATATTTGTTACAGGAAAGAAAGGAAGAAAAAGGGAAGAAAGGAAAGAAGAAAGAGATGATGGAAGGAAAGGCAGAAAAAGGAAAGGGATAACCCTATATTTAAAGATCATATGGGCAGGGCATGGGGGTTCACACCTGTAATCCCAGCACTTTGGGAAGCTGAGGCAGGTGTATCATCTGAGGTCAGGAGTTTGAGACCAGCCAGACCAACATGGAGAAACCCCGCCTCTACTAAAAATACAAAATTAGTGGGGCACAGTGGCACATGCCTGTAATCCCAGCTACTCAGGAAGCTGAGAGTATCGCTTGAACCTGGAAGGCGGAGATTGCGGTGAGCCGAGATCGTGCCATTGCACTCCAGCCTGAGCAACAAGAGCAAAACTCCGCCTCAAAAATAAATAAATTAATTAATTAAATTAAAGATCATATGGAACTATTGGGAGAACACATGCAAAGAAAAACTAGAGAAACACAGGTAATGATATATAATCAAATGCTACAATATTTTTTAATATGAAATGTCTTACATTATGTCACAAAAAGATATTAGAACTGTCCGGGTAAGTTTCCTGGAAGAGATTGGGTATGGATAGTGACTTGGATTGGTCTTAGGCTTTGTGTCAAATGTCCATGGACAAAGTCGAGGTTGTAGAATTATATTTCAAAGAGAGGAAGTCGGCTGAATAAAGGTTGGAAGTGAGAAGGGTGAGGTTTATGCAAAAGATAGTAAGTCTGAAGCAAAGGGTTCTGATGTTTTATTTTTTAAATTTTTTCTTTATTTTTATTATCATTAACACAGAAATAGTTATATTAAACACACTCCTTAATTTAGGGCATACTATGTTTTTTCTTACTTTTATCTCAATTCCCAGTCCACTCTATAGAGTGTTGCTTTTATATGTTTTAAATGTAAATAATGTTTTCTTTTCAATGAATCCCATTCTGTTCCCTACTCTTCTCACTCAGCATCACTTTCCAAGATGCATTCATGTTGCGGTAAAGATCTTTCTATTTCCTCACTTCTAAAGATCTCATATGTCATTTACATATGCCCATTTACATAGTCAGTCACACCCTGAGGCCCAAGCAAGGGTCTCTATCATGCTTCACTATGGCTTTCCTCTGGTTGTGCCTCCCCACATTGTAAGAGGCCTAGTGGGGCTGCTACTGTCTGAATGTTTCCCCCAGAACTAATATGTGGAAACTTAATCTCCAGTGTGATAGCAGTAAGGGCTGGGGGCTTTGGGAGATGACTAAGTTATGAGTGGAGTGCTCATGGATAGAATAAGTCATGTTATATGAAAGGTTAAGGTGAGTGCCCCAGCCTCTTTTCCCTTACGGCTCTTACAGCCTGTGGGGACACTGCTTTCCTCTCCTCTGGAGGACACAGCACAAGGTGTCATCTTGGAAGCAGAGAGCAAGCCTTTACCAGACACCAAATCTGCCCTCACCTTGATCAAATCTGCCCTCACCTTGATCTTATACTTCTTAGTTTCCATAACTGTAAGGAAAAAAAAAAACCAAACTATATATATATATATATATATATTTGCAAATTATCCAGTTTGTAGTATTTTATTACAGCAGCAGGAATGGAGTAAGACAGAGCCAAAAGGACTTGCTTATCAAGAAAATACAAAAGTGCACACCGCTACTCCCCTGGGGATGACTAGAATATATTTCTGTTACCCAGGACCTTAAAGCTTTCTGCCCAGATGTCCCCAGACCATTTGTCTTCCAGAGCTACACTGGATTCATTCTCCAAAATCAAACTGTGTCTCTGCTATGCCCCTAGGCTGGATGGGTGTGCAGTGAACACAGAGATTGAGAGTGGAGTGTTAATGTGTGAGCTGAAGTTCCCACACACCTGTAGATTGAACTCTCTTCCAGTGTAGGATAGAGCAGGATCGGAATGCTGGAGGAGAAGGAGGAGACGAGAGTGACAGGAAACAGAGGGTCAGTGGTAGAAATAGGCTCAAGTACTTGCCTCATTGGAGAAGGGCATTTGTATAGAAAATGTATATATATGTGTGTATGTGTGTGTATATATATACACACACACAGAAGCATGAGTTTAATAAATTTACATGATCCCCAGAAAGTTCAACTCCTGGGGGTATATCCAGAAAAAAACTCTCATCTAAGTTACCAAGCAAATAATCATCTTGTAATTATCTATGGTAGAAATGAATTGGAGACAATCTATTATCTCTCATTACAGTCAAATAAAGTCATTAAGTTAGGATTAGGTTTATTTGATCTCATTAACTATCTATTTATACTTATTGATCTATCTGTCAATCAATCCATTGATCTATCTATCATCTATCTTAGATACTTGTTATATAAATTTTATAACTTTTGCTTTGAAAGCTTTATATATTTATTTTTATTATATTGCCTTTAAAACATATAGTCACAATAATGTAGTTCTAAATATTTACTATTTAAAAATTTTCTCTTTTTATTTTTAGGATTATTTTTATAAATGAATAGACTTCATTTTTAGAACAGTTTTTGGCTTACAGAAAAATTGAGCAGAAATTACAGAGTTCCCATATATTCCCTCTTTCTCTGCCCTCAGTTTCCCCTATTATTAACACTTGCATTGGTTTAACACATTTATTAAAGTTGATGAACTAATATTGATTCATTATCATTTGCTAAAGTCTATTATTTGCATTAGGGTTTACTCTTTGTTTGTGTAGTTCTATTGGTTTTGCCAAATGCATAATATTATATATCCACCATTACAGTTTCATCCACAGTAGTGTCTCAGTCCTAAAAATCCCTTCTGATTCTCCTATTTATCTTTATCCCTTCCATTCTCCAAAGCCCTAGCAACCATTGATGGTTTTACTGTCTCTATAGGTTTTTTATTTTCCAGATGTCATGTCATTGCAATTATATAGTATGTAGCTATTTCAGACTGGGGCTTCTTTCACCTAGCAACATGCATTTAAGGCCCCTCCATATATTTTTGTGGCTTGATAACTCATTTCTTCTTATTGCTGAATAGTATTCCATTGTATGGTCATAACAATGTATATTACAGTTCTCCAGAGTAATAAAACCGATATGATGTGTATATATATAGAAAGAGATTTATTATAAAGAATTTACCCACACAATTGTTAATGCCAACAATTTGAAAATCGTCAGTGTGGGCTAACAGGCTTAAGACACAGGAGAGCAAAATCATACAGTTTCAGTCCCAATGTCAGCGTGCTAGGGACTCAGGAGAGCTGATGGTACATTTGAAGATCAAAGGCTTTCCTCTTGCATGTGGAGGCCGGCTGATTGGATCTTCGGCTGACTGGATGAGGCCTACCCACAGCATGAAGGCAAATCTGCTTTATTCAGAGTTCACCAGTTTAAATATTACTTTCATCAAAAAAATGCCCTCCAAATTGACACGTGAGATTAATCATCACAGAGAGATTTTCATTCATTCACTTACTGAAAGACTTCTTGGTTGCTTCCAAGTTTTGGCATATGAATAATTATGGAATAAACCTTTGCCGACAGGTGTTGTGTAGACATAAGTTTTCAACTCATTTGGGTAAATACCTAGAAGTATAATTTCTGGATCAAGTGATAAAGCAGTGTTTATCTTTATAAGAAATTGGCAAACTGTCTTCCAAAGTGGCTGTAGCATATTCCATTTCCACTAACATTAACAAGAAACCCTATTGCTTCACATCCTTGCCAGCAGCATTTGTTGTTGTCGGTGTTTTAGATTTTAGACATTTTAATAGGTGTACTGGTATCTCATTGCTTTAATTTGTAATTCCTTAATGACATATACTGTTAAACATTTTTTTCATATGTTTACTTGTCATCTGTGCATCTTATTTGATGACGTGTTAGTTGATTTGGTGAAATTTGTATTTTGCATTGTTGACCTTTGATACTTCTGTGTATGGTCCAGATGAAAATTCTTAAATATATATATGTTTTGCAAATATTTTCTCCTAGTCTGTAGATTGTCTTTTCATTCTCCTAGCTTTGCCTTTCACTGAGCAGTTTTTAATTGTAATAAAATCTAACTTAACAATTTTGTCTTGTGCAGATTATGCTTTATGTGTTGTTTCTAAAATGTCATCACCAGACTCCAGGTCACCTAAATTTTCTCCTATAATTTTCTAAATCATTTATAGTTCTATGTTTTAGGTTTAGGTCTAAAATTGTAATCTAATGTTTTTTTCTTGTAATTTCTAAATATGACAACACTTCAATTTCTCTATTTACTTTTGATCCCTAATTTCAATGAATTAAGGTAAAAACATAATGTTTGGTATGCTTCATTTGTTTGTGAAAATTAATTTTTTTTTGCATTCATTGGTTATGCAATTCTCTCTCTATATATAAAATATGCACACATGTGAACACTTATACACATATAGATGTTCTAATAGTATGTACTTACACTGTTACACATGATCATATGTATATGTACATACAAATAGTATTCTATGACTTTGTGTTTATTAATGAAATAATAAAGCATTGTGATATATGTGTTCACATCTCTCTGTTTGGATCTAAAAACTTCCGAGAATAATGTAAATGCAAACAAGGGAGAAGGCCATGAATTGTCGGTGGTGGAGGGGGTGCAGGATGGCAGTGGTAAGTACAAGAGGGATGGGGGGCAGTCTGCACACTCACAGCCACCCTCCTTGTGCTACCACAATCTTGTAAGAAACTAAGAGAGTCACACATGTCTAAATTTAAAATCAGCACCACTCCTTATATGAACAGGAGTGGGGCAAGATTTTAGAGGCTATAAATCAAGGTGGTAAACAAGTAAATCAATGTATTCTACCTGTCTACTTTGATTAAAAAATTCATAAAACCTTGAAGACCACATTTAATTGTGTGATTTGTTAAGTGATACTCCCAAGTATGTTTGCTTCATATAGCTGTACCGATGAATAGATTTATCTGTTTATTAGTGGACATTAGGTTATTGTAATCTCTATTATGGTAAGACTATTGTAGCCTTTTTCTAAAAATAGGTAAAAGTAGCCAAGGCTTCTGTTTTAGAATATACGCCATTGTTATTTGTATACTCACTGCAAAACTACAGATGCTTTCATGTGTCCTAGTAGGCCTTATACTTCACATGCATTGTTCTTGGAGCAGTGATGAGTAGACATTCAATGTCACTGTAGAATGACAATGATTCTGGCAGTGACATTTTAACTGGGTCATATATATCAGTCTATGAGGCAGTTGAGTTTTTTGGAAGGGAGGTCTTATTCAGATATTCCAACTTTTCTCTGCTGTCAACAGTTACATTAATTATAGATGCTCATGGGAATATCTCCCTTTTAACATCTTTTTTTTGGTCACATAATCACCATAATCAGACTACATCATGGTAATGAGAGTGCTTGGCCTTTTCATGAGCCTTTCAGCTAAAAATCCTCAAGAGATATTGATTAATTAATCCTTTCCATCCTTCTTGTTTGACAGCATTATCCATACCAAAAAGTGGCCTTGGCAGAAGGCAGAGATATGAGCTATCTGAATATAAAACACATCAGGAAAGCCTTTTCTCTGTCTTGAGAATTTACCTCTACACCTTTGTCTTTCAGTAATACAGTACAAAATGTATGCTTATGTGAAAAATAAGAGACCTCTGTGCTACTGGAAGTACATTAGATATGAATGTATTCAGGGGAAGATTTAGTTATGATAGTTTTGATACTTCTGGCCAGGTTCAATCTTACAACATTTTAGATTATGTCCATCTGTTTACTTTCCCTCTGTGGTTTCCTCAGAAGCTCCATCAACACAGAATGGCGCTTCTCCAGGCAAGTGTGTAATTCAGGCCAATGCCTGCTACCCAGGATTTTGACTGCAATTTCTTATGTAATTTTCTTATCTGATTTGAGCTGAACCAATTAAGTGCTATTAGGACTCATTTTTTCCCCTCAGAATTAAGTCCTTGATAAGAGTCAAGATAAAGTGACTTTCTCTTCAAATCACTTCTTTATGACCTTTTCCCTTAGTACAATTATATATTTGTTGGTTGGTTGGTTTGATTTGTTTTGTTTTGTTTCTTTGCTCCAAAAGTATTCTGAAATGTAGAGGTTGTAATAATTCAAGCATGAAAAATTCTCAATTCATCTTTCTATAACTGCTATATTGAATTCTGGGATAAGAAGAGCTATCCAAAGTCAGTGAACAGTGGGAAAGAAGATCCCCAAAAGTGAAAAGGACACCTAATGTGGAAAATAATTTTTAATATCTTTGTTTATTTTTGGTTCAAAATAGTATATCTTTAATAGCCCCCAGATTTGAATTGTCACATTGAAAACAAACTCATAATAGTAACACAATAAAACAAAAACTCCTAACACCAAAACACAACCTAATATCAGTAACTACAAAAAAAAAATTAATTAAAATTTAGGTAGATAAATAGAAAGTAAGAATCACTGGTGCCTAGCACATGACATAAACTTGTTTTGCTTCTGAAAAAAACATTAGTAAGACAGAAATAACAAAACGATAATGTGTGCATTCTCTACCACACACTGGGCTCCAATATAAAAGTATGTACTGCATAGAAAAATTAAAGAAATATTGATTTATATATATTAAGTTCCTTTCAGTGAGACTGGAAGAGTGTAATGCCCAGTACTCATATTTAACTAACTTATGTGCATCTAGTCAGAAACCTCAAATTACAGAAGACACCTGGAAAGACAAATGATTGCAAGGTGATACTAGGAAAAACTACTAGAAATGAGATTTGGAGTAGAAATGCTATATATTCAATCTACACATATACCTTAGCAAAACAAAATAAACACACACACATTAAAAAAGGACAAAGAATCTATTGACTCACTCTTAATTTACTGAATCACAGTCTAGACAGATGCTATAGTCTGAATGTTTGTACCCACGTCCACACCATCCTTATTGTGATGCGAAAATTCTAAGCCCCAAAGTGATAGTATTAGGAGGTATGGCTTTGGGAGGTAATTAGGTCATAAAGGTAGAGGCTTCCTGAATGGGAATAGTGTCCACATTAAAAAGTGCCTGGAGAGTTTCTTAATGTCCCTTCTACCATATGAGTTTACTTAAGAAAGTAGCCTCTCACCAGATGGTGAAACTGCCAGTGCCTTGATCCCGGACTCCCCACTTACTTTCTGGATTAAAGCATCCAGAAGTAAGTTTCTGTTCTTTATAAGCCACTGAGGTTTTTGTTTGTTTGTTTTGTGGTGATAACAACATGAATACACTAAGACAAAAGATTTGTATATTTATAACATTAGCAAATGTAAACATGTCAACGTAGAACCTATGAATGACATCTGAAATGCATAAAGAAACACACATATATATACACCTCCACTCATAATAAAATTAAAAATTCAGACTGAAAATTACCTTGAATATTTTAATTTTTTAAAAAATTTTACTTTAAATTTAAAAATTAAAATAAACACTATTAAGATATAAAATAAGCTAATATGATTTCTAAAACATCTCAGAGGGGGATGGCCAAGATGGCCAACTAGAAGCAGCTAATGTGTGTGGCTTTCACTGAGTGGAATGGAAGGAGCAAGTGAATGCAGCACCTTCAGCTGAAACACCCAAGTGTTCACATTGGGACTAATCAAGGAAACAATTGAACCCACAGAGAATGAAGAAAAGCAAGGCAGGACAATGGCCCACCTGTGAGCAAAAGAGAGCCAAGCGAAGCTCCCCAACCCAGAGAGGCAGTGAGTGAAAGCGCTAGCCCGGGAACCCACGCTTCTCCCATGGATCTTTTCAATCCTCATAGCTCTGTGTGTCATACTGAAGCCCCTGGGGTAGTGGGTCAGGAGATCCCCTCATGCACCCACACCTCCAGGGCCTTCAGGATGACACAGAGAACTACATGGAGTCTCACCAAAACAGCTGCCCAGGCACATGTGGAGACCCAAGAGCTTTGATTACTCCAGCTTCCCAGGCATACCAACAAAAGTAGTTGCAACTCCAGCAAAGCAGGAGCCTGTACATACCCGTGGGAAAGAGGCTGAATCCAGGGGGCCAACAAAAGATGATCTGTAGGCTGCACTTCCATGGTGCCTCACAGGATAGGACCCACTGGCATGGAATTTCAGGCAGCAACAAATAGCAGTGCTGCACCTTCCTGGGATGGAGCTCCCAGAGGGAGGGGTGGGTCACCATCTCTCCTGTTTGGGCAGTTTAGCCATTTAGGCTTTCAGGTTCTGGAGAATGCACACCAACCAAGGGTGCAAGGGATCCCCCAACACAGCACAGCTCCTCTAACAAAATGTGCCCAGAGTGCTGCTTTGAGTGGATCCCAAATTCCATTCCTCCTCACTGCGTGGGACCTAACCAAGGCTTCCAGTCACTCTTGCCAGTGTTCTCAATCTGACAGAGATTTGACAATTCCCTGGAATAGAAGTGCTAGGGGGAGGGTCCGGCTGCTATCTTTGTCGTTTTAGTAACTTAGTCTTTCTAGCCTTTAGGCTTTGGAGAGCCCAAGTCCACTGGGGGTTGGGGCAGTATCTCAGAACAGCACAGCTACCCTACAAAAATGTGGCCAGACTGCTTCTGTAAGCAGGTCCCTGATCCTATTCCTCATTACCAGGGGTAGTCTCCCAACTGGGGTCTCTGGCTACCCCTACTGGTGTTCTCTGGCTGACAGAGGTTTCAGGACTCCTTGGGACAGAGCTCCCAGGTAGAGGGGCAGGCCGCCATCTTTGCTGTTTGGACAACATAGCTGTTCCAAACTTTGGGCTTCAGAATGTCCAAGGGGACCAAGGACAGAAGCAGACCCCAGCACAGCACAGTTGCTCTACAAACACTTGACCCATTTACTTTTGTAAGTGGGTCCCCAACTCTGTTTCTCCTGACTGGGTAAGACCTCCAACCGGGGTCTTCGGTCACCTCATACAGGTGCATTCAGACTGACAACAGGTCCCTCCTCCCTGAAGCTACCAGAGAAAGGGGCAGGCTGCCATCTTTGCTGCTTCACAGCCTTCACTGTTGATACCTCTAAGTACTGCATCTTATTGGAGGTGACTAGTGACTGGGATGGGCCCCAAGCTTACCACAGCAGCCCTGTGGAAAAGTGGCCAGAGTGTTATGTGGATGCCCATTCCCATATATCCTCAATAAGCAGATCCTCCAGGCCTGAGCTTCTAGCCACCCCCTGCCAGAGCTATCAAGCCAGTACCAACTCAGGAAGTACCTGGACAGAGTCTGCAGGAACAACTGAAAGCCTCTTTGCCACTATCTCTGCAGTAGAACCATCCTTACTCCCTCAGACTAACAAGAGTAAAGACCCTAAGTGCCTTATCTACACCTCCAATAAGATGCAATCAACCCAAGGAGAGGAGGCCAGTGTGTTTCCCAAGGGTCTCACACATTCTTCCCTGTTCATCACTAGATGGGAAACCCCTAGCTTGAGCCCACAGCACAGACCCTCCATACTGGACTGATTGCACTGAGTGACTGTTTACCCACATCTGTCTGGGGTGGAGTCCCCAGGAGACAAGCAAAGTGGTGGAACAGCAAGCCAGCTGGTATGAAGCCCAGAAGGTTTGGTGCAGAAGCATCTGCAGTGGAGCATGGCCAGAGAGGACCAGTGCTCCAGGCTCAACTTGCTCCTATAAGAGTCTATAAGAGACTTTACCTTGGTCGCCCCAGTGCAGTAGACTCTAAACTTCAGGGAACCAGAGAACAAAGTCAAGGACCAATAAAAGTCCCCAGAGTTAGAAAATACAGTCCAGGAGTTCGGAGCTGAACATTAGACCCATAAAATCTTCCAGAAGTGAAGCCAGTGGCTGAATCCACCTTACAACACAATCAAACCTTCAAGGTAATTAAATAGGAATAAAAACAAAACAAAACAACAACAATAAAAAAAATCCAAAGGTTAGCAACCTCAAAGATTGAAAGTAGATAAACCCACAAAGATGAGAAAAAAAAATGTATGTGCAAGAATGCTGAAAACTCAAAAGCCAGAGTTCCTTCTTTCCCCTAAATGACTGCATCACCTCTCCTGTGAGGGTTTGGAACAGAGCTGAAGCTGAGATGGCTGAAATGACAGCAGTAGTCATCATTCCTATGGATAATAACAAAGTTCATTGAGTTACAGGAGTACATTGTAACCTAATGCAAGGAAGTTAAAGCCCATGATAAAACACTGCAGAAACTGACAGACAAAATAGCCAGTGTAGAGAAGAATGTAACCAACCTGATAGAACTGAAAAACACAGAAGTATTTCATAATGCAATCACAAGTATTAATAGCAGAATAGACCAGAGGAAATAATCTCAGAACTTGAAGGCTGCCTTTCTGACATAAGACAGGCAGACAAGGAAAGAGAAAAAAAAGAATGAAAGGAATGAATAAACCATACCTCTGAGAAATATGAGATCATATTAAAAGACTGAATCTATGATTGATTTGTGTACCTGCAACAGATGGGGGAAATGGAACCAACTCAGAAAACATATTTCAGGATATCATTCATGAGAATTTCCCCAAACTAGCTACAGAGGTCAACATTCAAATTTAGGAAATGCAGAGATCCCCAGTAGGATATTCCATGAGAAGACCATCCCAAAGATACACAGTCATCAGGTTTTCCAAGGTTGACTTGAAAGAAAAAATGTTAAGTGCTGCTAGAAAGGCCAGGTCACCTACAAAGGGAAGCCCATCAGACTAACAGCAGACTTCTCAGCTGAAACCCTGCAAGCCAGAAGAGATTTGGGACCAATATTCAACATCCTTGAAGAAAAGAAATTCCAAAGCAGAATCTCATATCTTGCCACACAAAGCTTCATAAGCAAAGAAGAAATAAGAGTTTTTTAGACAAGCAAGTGCTGAGAGAATTTGTTACCACCAAATGTGCCTTAGAAGAGCTCCTGAATGAAGGACTAAATATGGAATTGAAAGACTGTTACCAATGACTACAAAAACAGACTGAAGTACACAGATTGGTGACACTATAAAGCAACAACATAAACAAGTCTGCCAAATAACCAGCTAACATCATGATAATAGGATCAAATCCACAATAATAACCTTAAATGTATATGGGCTAAATGCCAAATTAAAAGACATAGAGTGGAAAACTGGCTAAAGAACCAAGACTCATTGGTATGCTTCTTCAAAAGAGCCATATCACATGTAATGACACACATACACTCACAATAAAGGAATGGAGAAAAAAAATGGAAATGGAAAACAAAAGTAAACAGGGGCTACAACTCTAACTTCTGACAAAATAGACATTAAACCAGTAAAGATCAAAAAAGACAAAGAAGAGCATTACATATTGGTAAACAGTTCACTTCAATAAGAAAATCTAACTATATTAAATATATATTCACTGAAACACAGGAGCACCCAGATTCTTACAGTAAGTCCTTAGACACCTTCAGAGAGACTTAGACTCCCACACAATAATAGTGGGAGGTTTTAACACCCCACTGACAATATTAAACAAATCATTGAGACAAAATTAACATTTAGGATCTGAACTCAGTACCGAATCAAATGGACTTGCTATATATACACAGAACTCTCCACACAAATACAACAGAATATACATTCTTCTCATTGCCACCTGACATACACTCTAAAACCAACCACATAATCGGAAGTAACACACTTTGATTTAAGGCAGAAATCAAGAAGTTCTTTGAAATTAATGAACATGAAGATACAACATACCAAAATATCTGAGACACAGCTAAGACAGTGTTAAGAGGGAAATTTATAGCACTACATGCCTACATCAGAAAAGGTAGAAAGATCTCAAGTTAAGAACCTAAGATCATGACTGAAAGAACTAGAGAACAAAGTGCAAACAATTTCCAAAGCTAGCAGAAGACAGGAAATAACTAAAATCAGAGCCAAACTGATAGTGATAGAGATATGAAAAACCACCAAAAGGTCAACAAATCAAGGAGCTGTTTTCTGAAAAAAAATTAATAACTGTTAGCTAGACTAATAAGGAGGAAAAGAGCAAATATTCAAATAAACACAATCAGAAATAAGGAGGATATTACCACTCATCCCTCAAAAATTAAAACAACCATCAGAGAATATTATGAATACCTCTAAGCACATTAACTAGAAAATCTGGAAGAAATGATCAAATTCCTGGACACATACACATTGCCAAGGCTGAACCAGGAAGAAATTGGATCACTGAACAGACCAATAATGAGCTCTGAAATTGAGGCAGTGATAAACAGCCTATCAACAAAAAGTTCAGGACCAGATGAATTCATAGCTGAATTCTACTAGTTGTAAGAAGAAGAGCTGGTACCATTTCTAGTAAAACTATTCCAAAAATTTGAGGAGTAGGGACTCCTCCCTAACTCATTCTATGAGGCCTGCATCATCCTAATACCAAAACGTTGCAGAGATACAACAAAAAAAAGAAAACTTCAGGCCAATATCCTTGATGAACCTTGAAGCAAAAATCCTCAGTGAAATACTGGCAAACCAAATCCAGCATCACATTAAAAAGCTTATTCACCACAGTCAAGTAGACTTTATCCCTGAGATCCAAGGTTGATTCAACTTACACAAATTAATCAACGTGATTCATCACATAAACAGAACTAAAAACAAAAACCACATGCTTATCTAAGAGATACAGAAAAAGCTTTTGATAAAATTTAACATCTACTTAGACGTTAAAAACTCTCAGTAAGCTAGGTATTGAAAAAAATACCTCAAACTAATAACAGCCATATATGACATACTCATAGCCAACATTATGCTGAATGGGCACAAGCTGGAAACATTCCTCTTGGAAACCAGCACAAAAGACACCACTCCAATTCAGTTTAATATTGGAAATTCTTGCCAGGGAAATCAGGCAAGGGAAAGAAATAAAGGGCATCCAAATAGGAAGAGAGGAAGGCAAACTATTCCTGTCTGCAGATGACAAGATCCTTTATCTAGAAAACCCATAGTCTCAGCCCAAAACCTCAAGCTGATAAACAACTTCAGGAAAGTCCCAGGATACAAAATCAATGTGCAAAAATCACTAGCATTCCTATACACCAAGAAGAGTCAAGCCAAGACCCAAAACAGGAATGAACTCTCATTCACAATTGCCACAACAATGAAAAAATACCTAGGAATATATTGTTAAATAGGGAGGTGAAAGGTCTCTACAAGGAGAACTATAAACCACTGCTCAGTGAAATCACAGAAGACACAAATAAATGGAAAAAACATTCCATGCTCGAGGATAGGAAGAATCAATATCATTGAAATGATGATACTGCCCAAAACAATTTCAATGCTATTAACTCTCATTGAGATTCTTCACAGAACTTAAAAAAAAAAAAAAACCAAAAACAACCATCTATTTTAAAATTCATATGCAGTCAAAAAACAGCCCAAATAACCAAGGCAATCCTAAGGAAAAGGACAAATTTGGAGGAATCACGTTACCTGATTTTAAATTATACTATAAGGCTACAGTCACCAAAATAACATGGTACTAGTAGTAAAACAGACACATAGACCAATGAAACAGAATAGAGAACCCAGAAATAAGACCACACACCTACAAGATCTGATCCTTGACAAACCTGACAAAAACAAGCAATGGGGAAAGGATTCCCTATTCAATAAATGGTGCTGGGATAACTGGCTAGCCATAAGCAGAAGATGAAAACCGGATTTAATTAAATTAAATTACACCATATATGATAATTAACTCAAGATAAATTAAAGACTTAAATGTAGAACCCAAAACTCTAAAGACCCTGGAAAACAAGCTCGGCAATACCATTCAGTACATAGACATGGGCAAAAACTGCAGGACAAATATACCAAAAGCAATTGCAACAAAAGCAAAAATTGACATATGGGCTCTAATTAAAGAAAAGATCTTCTGCACAGCAAAGAAAATTATCAACAGAGTAAAGAGACAACCTACAGAATGGGAGAAAATTTTTTCAAACTATGCATCCAGCAAAAGTCTAATATCCAGCATGTATAAGTAATTTAAACAAATATACAAGCAAAAAACAAACAACTCCATTAAAAAGTAAGCAAAGGACTGGACACAGTGGCTCATGCTGGTAATTCCAGCAGTTTGGGAGGCTAAGGCCGGTGAATCACTAGAGGTCATGAGTTTGAAACCAGCCTGGCCAACAGTGTGAAACCCTGTCTCTACTAAATATACAAAAATTAGCCAGGTGTGGTGGCGGGTGCCCGTAATCCCAGCCACTTGGGAGGCTGAGCCAGGAGAATTGCTTGAGTCCAGGAGGCGGAGGTTGCAGTGAGCCCATATCACACCACCACACTCCAGCCTAGGTAGCAGAGGGAGACTCCATCTTTAAAAAAAAGTGGGCAAAGGGCACGAATGGACACGTCTCAAAAGAAGACATACATACAGCCAAAAATCATAAGAGAAAAAGTCTCAATCCACTGATGATTAGAGAAATGCAAATCAAAACCACAGTGAGATACCATCTCACACCAGTCAGAATGGCTACTATTAAAAAGTCAAAAAATAACAATGTTGCCAAGGTTGTGGACAGAAAAGAATGCTTATACACTGTCGGTGAAAGTGTAAAATAGTTCAACCATTGTGGAAGATAGTGTAGTGATTCCACAAAGACCTAAAGACAGAACCACTATGTTACCCAGCAATCCCATTACTGGTTATATACCCAAAGTAATACAAATTGTTCTATTATAAAGACACATGCATGCATATAATACATTCATTACAGCACTATTCACAATAGCGTAGACATGGAATCAACTCAAATGCTCATCAATGATAAATTGGATAAAGAAAATGTGGCACATATACACTATGAAATACTATGTAGCCATCAAAAAGAATGTATTCATGTCTTTTACAGGGAAATGGATGGAGCTGGATGCCATTATCCTTAGCAAACTATCACGGAAACAGAAAACCAAACATAGCATGTTCTCACTTGTAAGTGGGAGCTAAGTGACGAGAACCCATGGATACATACAGAGGAACAACAGATAGTGGGACCTACTAGGGGGTGAAGAGGGTGGGAGGAGGTAGAGGATCAGAAAAGGTAACCAATGGATACTAGGTTTAAGACCTGGATCAAGAAGTAATCTGTGCAACAAATCCCCATGACATATGTTTATCTGTGTAGCAAATCTGCACATCCTACACATGTATCCCTGAACTTAAAAGTTAAAAAGGGAAAACATCTCAGAAAATAAAAAGTTTGAAAATAGAACCCACACAAAAATAGGGAAAAAATAAAATAAAATAATATGTTAAAAAGGAAAAAAAAAAAAGATGATTTTTGTAATAACAATCAACATGCATTTGCCTATTTAAAATCAATATACGGCTGGCACAGTGGCTCCCATCTGTAATCCCAGCGCTTTGGAGGGCCGAGGCGGACAGATAACCTGAGGTTAGGAGTTCAAAACCAGTCTGGTCAACATGGTGAAACCCTGTCTCTACTAAAAATACAAAATGTTAGCCAGGCTAGGTGGTGCACCTATATTTTCAGCTACTTGAGCTGAGACAGGCATATGGCTTGAACCTGGGAGGCGGAGGTTGCAGTGAGCCGATATTGTGACACTGCACTCCAGCCTGTGTGACATAGCCAGACTCTGTCTCAAATATAAAATAAAGTAAAATAAAATAAAATAAAATAGGTAAAAAATCAACTCAATATAAATTTGCCTATAAAAAGCAAAGTTTTGAAGATTATGATGAAAGCTAAAATAAACTTAAGAAGTCAAGTAATATACATTGGTTATATAATTCTTATACATAAAACATATTTGGATGCAAGAACTAAAAGGATAAATGTAAAATAAAAAGTTAATGCTCTTGGATTTCAGAAGTCTATGAAAAAGCTACAAAAGCTTTTAAAGGAAGGTAAGTTTCTTACTTTCCTTTTGCAAATGTTTGCAAATCTTCACTTTATTGGGCAAGAATTAATATTTTACAATTTTCATCATTTCTGTATGTTAATTAATATTTTCATGAAAAAGAATTTATTAGTAGTTAATCCTATGGATATCTTTCTGTGTGTGGGGTGGGGTCAAATTTTATCCCATGTGTCCAATTATCTATGCCAGGGAATTTGGGAAAGTAATGAGATTATACTAACCTATATTGTTGATAAGACATCTGATACCATCTTTTGTATATTATTGATACATAAAGCAAATGACACAAAAGTTCAAAAGAAAAAGCAGGTAACAGTATATCAAACAAATACATATGTGAGATTTAGTAGTTAAAACAAAAACATGACTAAGAATTTAAGACAAAAATATTAGTATTATAATTATCATTATTTGTAAAATCCATTACTAAATATCAAGCAGGACTTACTGAATAAGTAGTAATAACATTTGGAAACTACCAAGACAAATACCTTCTATTCTTATAATAAATATACACTTATATTTATAAGAGAAGAACAAATTGACCAATCAACTGACATAGGAATACGTTTATATTAATGGGAAAAATACTACACATACTATATAATATATATGATATTTACGGTACTAATTTTGGTTCAGGGGTGAATATTATTTTTCTTAGAAAATACACATTACTAGAATTATAAACAAAACAAAACTGTTAAAGAACTAACTCCTACATATGCTTGTTTCTAAAAATTATATCTGACACCACAAGACCAGTGGCCGTGAGCAGGTTCTAAGAAACTTTTCTGACTACTCATTAGTTCACATGTATTCATCAGCATCTGAATTATAAGTTATTTTTTAAAAGTACTTTAGCTTTTTACTTTCTTAGCTCATACAGTTGTCATAAGGAAACATTCAAATTTTACTTAAAAGATATGATTTTGCTACAGGGCATGAATATCAGTGAATCAATTCTCCTTATTAAAGACGATTTTTATAACTAATATATTTCTGCAACATTATTTTTTCCATAATATAATGAACAATAATTTATGTACATATATTTTCTAGATGTCTTGTAGCTAAATCAGAAACTTATAAATCTTATCCTTGGAGATACTATGTTGACATATAATTCTCAAAGAGATTCTCTTCCATATGTCTCCTTTCTTCAACTGTGAAACTATGTCATATGGGCTATTTTCTTCACTTAAAAATAAAAAAAAAAATTGCTATATTTCAATTTTTTAGTTTCAGGAAAAAAAACACACAAAGTAGTAAAAGAAATTTTTCTTAAACAAAGATCTCAGCATTCCATGGAGGTTAGTCTCTAAGTGAATCTAAAAACATCTGGTACCCACATTTTTAATTTTTAGCTAGAAAAAACTATGACGATTTGGCAGATGACAATTGGAAAACAACTCTCCAGGTAATTTCTACACCTTTATATGAAAATCATCTTCGTGATTTCAAAAACTGGATACAAAGTTCCATCTCTAGAAAACTACTAGTAAATTATATTTCACCGTTACTACTTGAAAATGTGATGATAATGTTAGAAATGCAAGCTTTGCAATGATAGTAATGCCAGCTTTGCAGCTATAGAGCAAAACTCCTCTGTACCTTAAAGCACTTTACAATGGTTCCGTAAGGACACATTATCTTTAAAGCTACAAAAGGTTTTAAAGGAAGGTAAGAAACTTTGGATAGCATTAAATATCTTAGTCTAATTCTAAAGTTGCATCATGTGTATGAGGGTGTTTAATAAAAAAAACAGTTCTTTAAAAATTTATTAAGTAAAAATATTTAAAAATAAGCAGGGTTCTAAATTATCTCCCTCAGTGAATTATCAGCTGGATTCTGAATATCGTAAAGGAAAGTGATTTTTCAATGTTCTCCTATTTAATATCAAATATTAAAGGAAAGACAAATAATTCACCAGAGAAAATATGTTTCTATAACATAATAAATAAAAATGTGCATTTCCATGTATATAATATATTTCTATGGAAGATTTTTTTGATGTTTATATTAATTTTATTAAAATGCAAACTTTCTTTTATATATATGTACACACACATTCACACACTCACTTTTTAAATTTCCATATAAAAGTTCTTAGAAAACAGGATTAGGTGGAGAGAAAGGATGTGAAAAAAAAAGGGTTTCTAACTACTTCAGAGTCACATTTAATATATTGAATATAGGATATAATTTGTTATATACATACGAATGTGTGTACACACACAATATAGTCAAATGTAATAATTTTTGCCCTCAGTGAAAAGGGATTGGGGTCTTTGAGGGTATAGCTGGTAAGATACTAAATCTATCTTCAATTTTAGCTGTGGCAATATTATTTTATCAGATGAAGTTCACATAGTGTGTGTTTTCAAATATGACTTTTAATAGCATTCAGTGGTGGAAATAATTTTGATTATAAATAAATTATTTCAAATATCTACTCATAGAAATTTGTTTTAAAGGCCCAAATCATCATCATTAGGACCATGGTTCCTACCCAGAAAAGAGGCACAGAAACATAACAAGAAAGCATAATGTGTTCTAATGCAGTTAAGAGGGGGAAAAAAAGATTAATGAAGCCCATGGATTAGAGCAAAATTTAAGAAAGGGGAATTTTGCACCCGTTTGGACCCTTAACCAAGAGTCATCTTGCTAGTTCAAACTTTATCTTTTAAACTTGTTCTCTAAAGAAGAAAAGAGTAAAAAGAATTCTGATTTTCCCTTTTTAATACTGTGACCCAAACCTAACCAGGAACTTTCAAGCTTTTGCTTTTTCTATGTGGTTTATTTAAATCGCTAGGATTTATTTTTCTGCCTCGCAAGTACATTCACCTCGACTCCTTTGCATTCCATCATTGTCAAGCTGATCCATTTTTTTCTTTGTAGTCAAAACAAAAAGAACAACTTACAAATGTTTGTCGATTCTAATGACTGCTTTCTAACACAACCAGCTTCAAACAACACCCAGTTTTTTCGGGGATTGGTAGAAACCCTTTGCATTAGTAATATGAAACTTCAAACATAAACGGCATCTTTCACTTGGTTTTCCAATTCTCCATTACAGTCATGCTGTGTACAAGCCACTGTATGATATTCAAAATGGTCTTACTTCTAAAGAACAGCCTTGAAGACATATATCTTGAATGATATGCATATCAACATAAGACTAAAAGACTGTATGCTGGTGACTGGATTAACCGTTTATTGTGCTACTCACACTGTGACTGTCTATTACCGATCAAAATTCTGTGAATACATTAAAAGCAATGTCAAAGCCAGAACTGAGTCGGTAAGAGTGTTTGAAATATAAACAAACACCTTCAGAGAGAATTAAAATAATGATGTTGAATATTTATTTTAGAGACAGTGTTCAAAATGGAGGAACTATATATTCAAATCAACATAACTATGTATCTGAATTTATGGATGAGCAAAGTTTTTTTTCTTTATTTTAAGGCAAAGCTGATAATCTCATTAGGTCCATAGGGTCAGTGTAATTTGTGGAACAAGTTATTGTCTTGGAAATTTAATGGCATACAAGACCTTTCATGTGACTGCCTTTTCAAAAGTCTGAATGTGTGAATTGCAGCCCAACATTTAATGGACTTTGAGATACATTTTTATTCAATCATTACTCTGGTTGGGATAAGTTAATACCATGCTCAGAGGTATAGTCGCATAAAAGTAGTTTGTTTATGTGAGTATATCAACAAAATATAGTTGTTTGTTTATATATAGTTGTTGAATCAGGCTTTTAGCATTTATTGTGTAACTACTGTGCCCAGAGTGTTTTCAGGTGTGTGTGATGGGGTGGGGGAGACAGGAGGTAGGATGGCATGATAGAGCATTTACACTGAAGAATTTAACATCTGATTGAGTACATAATATGTAAATATTTGAAGTGATTTCAGGACATTCACCAAGAAAAAAGTATATACAGTATGTTTTAAATAAAACAAAATTTGTTAGAAAAGAACAAAAAGTGAAGGAATGATTAGAAATTTTAAATGGACTGATTATTGTGATGACTATGCATATTCAATTGGGCAGATTCATAAAAGGAAAACTTTTACTATCTGTTTAACTGATTAAGTGGCAAGTGGCACTGTGAAGAAGGTCTCAAACTACACAAATGTCAATGCATGTTCAGGTTATCACACAGAACAGCACTTACACTATAGTTGATATTAAATATATTATTTTTAAATTTTTTTTTTTTTTTTTTTTTTTTTTTTTTTTTTTTTTTTTTTTTTTTTTTTTTTTTTTTTTTTTTTTTTTTTTTTTTCGCTCTTAGCATAGACTAAGTAGGTAAATGTTAAACAAGTTTATTTTTGTGATTGCTGTTCGTAACTGATCCTTAAATGCATTAGCCTTGCTAGGTCAGGGAAGTACTACAATGTAAGGGAACAATTGACTGTGTTTTTTATAATTATTTTTAGTAGATAAAATCATTGTGAATTTCAGAACAAATGAATGATTTATTCTGTTAAATATGCTTCATAAAGAAATAAAGTGTTTCCTTGAGTCTCCATCTACTCCCAAGTATCATTCAGTAGGAAGCACCTGCTCATTCTTGCTGCCTGATCTTCCTATATTTATGTTTTTGGTCTATACACACAAACTTTTGGTCTCATACAACCTCTTGAAAGCCAAAAGATAATTAATGACTTAGGTGTCAAATATCTTCATGAAAGTGGAGATTTAAAACAGGAATCTATGACTTTTTTTTTTTTTCCTCTTTCAGATTCTGCTTGACTATTCATTCATTTTCTGCAGAAAGAGACAATTTTTGACTGTGTGGAAAAGTGTCATTCTCCAAGCACCATCATAAAAGGAATGGGGATAAGAAGTCAAAGCAAACATCATGATTAGTGTTCCGGAAGTATTAGTCAGAAAATGTGACTAAAATGTTAATAATGACACTCTCTATATTAGCCATGAATAGAAACTACTCAAATGTCCATCAACAATACAATTGATACATTGTGGAAGTTTCCTCAAATGCAGCATTATACAGAACAACACACACAAGATACATGAATTCAAAAAACAATATTTCACCGAAAAACAGGTAGAAAGCATGATATATTGTATAATAGACTTACATGGAAAGAAAGAGCAACAGTAATCATCCCTAGGATTTTACATGGACCAGAAGAAAGAAAGGAATATTCCATAGTGCGGGTTATACTCTGCTTCTTGAACTGGGTTCTAGTTACATGGATGTTTTCCACTTGTAAAAACATATTGAGCTATATTTAGGATGTGTGTATTTCTGTATGCATATTATTCCTCAATTAGACAAATAAAGAGAGAAATGAATACGTCAACACAAAAAGTGAATGTACAGCAAGGTGCTTCCTCCTATTGCAAGTGAATGATTTTCTGTTCAAAAAAATATAAGCGAAATTCACTGGATGCTTCCCTTTACAGATCAAATGATAAGTAATTCATCAAACCAAATGCTCTATTTCAGATATATATTACTTTACTCGTAAATATTTTTTCCTTTAGTTTTTATGGTATTTTATATTTGATACTTGCCACTGAAAGTACACACACACACACACAAACATAAAATAGGTCTTTAATTCTTTTTGTAATAGTTTCTAGCTACTATTATTTAAAAGATAAAACACATCTTTAATTTACAGTACTAGTCAATTGATATCAGTTTATCAATTGCTTATTTCTCACCAAAAGAAAAATAGAATAGGGTTCCTGTCTGTATGAAAAAATTAATATGCACAAAAAAATCATATTATGTGCTATTTTAAAACTTGATCTTTACCTGAAGATGTTGAGTAATAGACAAAACGTGCACACTGGACCATATGCAGCTGAACCAGTAAGTGTCTGGACCTTGTAGGCTAAGTAGAAATTTGTAGGTGAAAATTGTAAAGATAGCTGTAGATTTACATTCAGTTTTAAGACACAATAATATGGAGAGGCTCTGTACACTTCTCCTCATTTCCATAAAGGTAAAATTTTACAAAATTATAGACTAATAATACAGGATATAGATATTGAGACAATATGCTGATTCACATTTTCTAGTTCTACTTATGTCTGTGTATGTTTGTGAAGTTCTATGCAATTTTATCACCTATATAGGCTCTTATATTCCCTACTACAGCCAAAGTATTGTGCAGTTCCAACATCACAAGGGTGCATACCTTGTTTTCCCTCTTTGTAAGTACACTTAACTCCTTCCCTTGGCTCTTCCTACTCCTTCACTTGATCTCTAACCCCTGTCAGCCGCCAATCTGTCTTTCATTTCTAAAATTTTGTCACAAGAAAAATGTTGTGTAATTGGATCTAACAGTGTGAAACCTTGTGACTTTTTTCACTCAGTGTAATGCCCTGATAATTCATCCAATCATTACATGTATCAATAGTTTGCTCCTTTTTATTGCTGAGTAGTATTACATAGTGTGGATGTAGCACAGTTTGACCACTCTTCTGCTGAAGGATATTTGGGCTCATTTCAGTGTTTCAATCAGCCCAGATTCAACATATGAGTAAAACTGCTAAGAATATTCGTATTCATAGATCTGGTTCAAAGAGAGCAAATGTAGAAAATACAGGTGAATTAAGGTTAGGTCCTTTAAAACGCAGGTGGAGTTACTCATATCTGAGACTTCACCAAACAAAGAACCACTGTTGGTCTCTTAGCAAGCCAGAGTCCTGATTCAATAATATTCTACTGGCAATACCAACGAAAGACTCTGTGCGGTTGTTCTCAACTGTGGCTGACTATTCAACTCATGTGGGGAGATCTTTTTTTTTCTTCTTTTTTTCTTTCTTTCTTTTCTTTTCTTTTTTCTTTTTTTTTTTTTTTTCTGAGACGGAGTTTCGCTCTTGTTGCCCAGGCTGGAGTACAATGGCTCCATCTCCGCTCTCCGCAACCTCTGCTTCCCGTGTTCAAATGATTATCCTGCCTCAGTCTCCCGAGTAGCTGGGATTACAGGCATGCTCCACCATGCCCGGCTAATTTTTTTTTTTTTTTGTATTTTTTTTCGTAGAGGCGGGGTTTCTGCATGTTAGCCAGGCGAGTCTTGAACTGTGGGGAGATCTTAAAAACCCTCAGTATAGGCTACTCCACAGATCAATGAAATCAGAATCTTTTTAAATAAAATTCAGGTATTGGGATTTTTAAATTTTCCTAGGCTAAACCAAGGTGGGGAACCACTGGACTATAGAAAACTAATCCAATCACAAGCTTGCAGTTGTAATACAAAGGTGAAGTGAAAATGAAGTGAGTCACAGAAAATGAAACAAATTGGACATTTTGAAGGCAGAAATGTCAGTGTTTAATCATAGATTGAGGAGGAAGACAAAGAATGGAGTAAAAGGTTCCCAAAGTGCTAGAGTAAATTGTGGATTCCTGGAAAAATGGAATATTTATACGGGGGTTTTCAGGGAGGTCATTGAGGGTGGCGATTTATTTGATTTGATGGGAATGCAGTCAGGTAGAGATTTTTTAGAGGCAGCCAAAAACTTTCATATTCAAAGTTATTCATTTATTTACCCCATAGAATTTAAAGTTAAATTTTTACATTTAACATATACTTTTTATATCTTAGCAGACACCAGTGTTTTGTCAGATCCTTCAGTTTGCAATATATTGGGTTGCTAACATTGCACGTCTTTTGTAATTAACAAGTTTCAAACCTGGATACTTACTGCTATAAAGTGAAATGAAAATGCATCTTCCTAATATATTAAATTAGTTATAGCTCTGCTGTGGGTCTGGCAATCATTCATTCAAAAGTTGGCAACAGCAAAGGAGAGCCAAGTGGCTTTTATAATGTATTTTTAAGTGAAAGTCATAAAAAAAACTCCATTTCATTAAGTGCTTAAAAAGAGCTTCTTGAAAATATATTCAGTTCGAGAAGCCCAGGTCCCAAGTGAGTCCTGTCACTCCACAGTAGGTGAGTTTATTTTCCACGGTGGCTGAGTTTGGTGCTATTGAGTTGTTTTCCTTGTCACCTTAGGCAAGCTTGATGGTTAATGGCATCACTAATAGGATATACAGTCAGTTATGGAGTTCTAAACTAGCTTGGATTAGCTATGACTAAAATCAATTACCACAGTCCACTGGTCCACAGAAATCAGGGGGTGCTTTCATTTCTATTCCTAGTGAACATCTGTACTCACTCCCAAGAGAAGAAAAATATTACCAGCAAAATTGATGCTAATTAGCACCCATATTGGCAGTCAGAATAGAGACACGGAGAAGAAAATCTGTAAAATGAGCCTGGTTAAAGGCAATAAACATTTTGACACTAAAATTAGCCAAGTATAATAAATGACTTTCCATTGATTTTCTGAAAACCCATATTCTTCACTTAATCAACACATTACAGAAAAACTTTGTGATTGATGTGATATAGGTTGTACATTTCATTATTTACCCAATGATGATTTTTACTTCAAAATATTCATATCAGCTAACCTGTGCCATCACGAAATGTTACTGGCTTGCTGTATATATTTGGCATAATAAATAGTCCCTCTAGTAGATTAAAATTGGCAAGCTTCAGTTAGTCGACAAGGACAGTAGATAATAATTCTACTAGTTGTGCCTTAAAAGTTGAACTGTAGATATTAATTTCTTTATCTATATACTTTGAGCTTAATGCAATTCAATAAGAACAATGAATGTAGGTTTTCGATTACTTACAACTTATTATGAATAAATTCTAGATCATTCTCTGAGTGGAAACTGAGGGGAAAAAGTTTCAAAGATTCTAAGAATTATAAAAGAAAAGGCTTAAAAATAGGAAAGGATTGCAGAAAAAAATTTCCATGCTTACTGCATAAATTCTCAGGTGAGTTTAATTAGCACTTTTGTCTTATATATCATATAGCATCTTCTTCCAGACCGAAATAGTACTTGAGGTTAAAAACACCTTGTATTCCAACTAAATACTGAGGCGGACAGCTTCATTGAAAACTGACTTTCTTGTGGAAAAGTCATACAATTTGCCTTCTTCAATTTATAACTGACATGCTAGAAAAGACTGATGTCTAAATTCAATCAAATATTTATGCTATCATTTTTCTTCAAAGATGAATTTGTCAATGAAGTAATACTTGATTATACAAATGGAGTGACAGCAAGCATTTCATGGGACTCATGATTGTGGAGTTGTCCTTTATTGACATGCCTGTGCTTTCCTATAAAACAGTCTTGTAAAGGATAAGAAGTTTGCTGAAATTAATAAACAGTTTAAACTGGTTGATTAAACTCTCCTGGTAACTCCAAAACCACATATTCAAACACAATGAACTTTTAAACAAGAGACAATATTTTACTCCCACTCTGACCTACAAGACCCTGTTATTTGTTCTGCCTGCAGGAATGAGCTCTGTGCCTTTCATAACATTCCTTGCAGAAAAGCAAAGAGAAAACTGCTTACTGACAACATTACACCTATGGCAAAAGAGCAAGATAATACTTGTGCAGTTTAGAGCACTTTGAAGTTTGTAAGATGTTTCCACAAAAGTCATGTGAAGCAATAAAATTAGATATTATCATCTTGAAACCACAGTTAAACAAATTCAAACATCTAACAAAGTTTGTGTTTTTGATTGTCCAATATTTCTATTTTTTCATAAGTGCCCAAAGATGGACTATTAGAGTACAGTACATCATGTGTGCATTTAATGTAGGCATATTTTATTTGGCTTTTGGTGAAAAAATTACTAAACATATGCAAAAAAGTTGTAATGATTTATACAATGCAGGTGATTCTACCTGTTATTTTATTTAATGAGCTATAGCCAAATATATATAAAAGGCAAGGCATAAATCTGCCCTTCCTTTAATGAGTCTCAGTTCTCAGGTGCTTCTTATCACATGTGCATCTCACCAGACTGACTTTAGTTCAAATAATAAAGGCACACATTTTAAAAAACCATTAAGCTCTCAAATTTAAGCTGTTCTTGTGTCCACCTAAAGAAGCAGTTAATAATTAAAGTAAAAAACTCTTTGTATAGACTTGTTATATACTTCATATCCACCTCTAAAATGATGCTGACTATAAATTGTTGGGTTTTTCTGTTCATTGGTTTTGACCTGAGATGAGGAGTTTAGAATGTAAATGCGAGTAAGTCCAATTTCAAGGTGACTTTTTAATTTCTTGACTTTCATCAGTTAAAATATTTTCGGTTTGGTGATCTTGAAGCATGTGATTTTATCTGTGCATTTCCACTACATGGCCTAGAGTGGGTGCTACATTAATTACTGCTTAAAATAAATGTTAAGTGTTCACATATAGGATGGTGAGTAAGGTAGCTGAGTCATACTGGTGATAATAAAGGAAGAAAAAGGGGCAGTGCCAGCACATAAAGAAATTGTGTCCCACTAGTTCCAAAAGTTGTAGCAGAAAATCTGAGGTATGGAAAGATTTATATCCAAGGAAGACATCTTCAGTGAAACTAATAAACTGAAATTAAAGACTGGCAATAAATAAACTAGGAAATACCAAGGTATTACAAAGCAAATATTACCAAAAAAAAAAAAAAAAAAAAAAAAAAGTAAAATAGGAAAGAAAGGGAGAATCAGGATTTTCAAATTGGAAAGGTGTTTATCATAGGGGGTGTAAATAAAGTTCTTAAGATATTTCTGTAAATATGAACAACATATTCCTCAGATAATTCAGTAGTAACACTTGAAACTGTAAACGATTAACTACTGTTGAATTGAAGGAAATACATCTCCACAAAACAGGCAAAATATTTATAGGATTCAGAAACTAAAATATTACTTTAGTATAAAGAAGTTCTAGGTAGCTTTAGAATAATTAAATCACGGGAACCAGATCCTTGATGAGTTTCAGAAAGAAGCTATTTATAGAATGTGATTGTATTATTTGATAAATATTTGGGAAGTGAGAGACTGTGTAACTGCCTGAACTTGGATCTTGTCCCCATGCCTTGAAAACTTGAGCTTTAGGTAAATTACTGAAACCCTTTAAATACCAGTTTTCTCATATACGAATAAACATTAATTTTTATTTGGTGAGGTTGCTGTGAAAATTATATGAAGCAAAATTAGAAAGTGCAGCCTAGGACTTGGTGCATCCTCAGCGTTCTAAAAGGACAGAAATGGAGACAGTGATGGCACCACCGATACCCTAACACAGTTTCCAAGCACATCCCAAATTCTAATTGTTCCCTTTCTTTTTCTAATATTTCTCCTTAATTAAGGGGATTTCTGCCGTATGACACCAGTACTCCCCCTGCTCTATAAAAAATGTCTGTTGGAGAGCTTCTGCCTACATAAAGACCATATATGTTGCAGCTCTTCCTTTAATTCTATTACCATTAATGTCAATTATGTTCTTAATTCTGCCTGGAAATAATAGTAAGTATCTCTTATCCAACTATTCTTCTACATGACTATTACATACCTTCTCCTCTCTCAAACTTCAACATTCGTCCCTCATTTACACTCTCAGCTGGTGAACTTACTTCTTACTTGACTAAAGAATTGAAAGCAATACAAAAAGAATGTCCAAGATTTCTACATTTACATTTATTTATTAATTATCATCTGTATCCATTAACTTAGGTATTTCTCATAGCAGTAATGAAGGAACTGTCTTTGCTCCAGTCCTGAGTGAATCTTTCCATTGGTGTGCTTGCTCTGATCCACTCTAGTCATCCCAAGGTCAATCCTCCAGGAATTACTCCTTCTCTTCAGCAGCATAATTTCTTTCCTCTCTTCGGGATCAATCCTGTTAGTGGATACACAGGTTTTAATTTTTTTTTTCTATTAAAAATCTTAATTCTCATTTTTCTTCTAGTTATTTCTTCACATTTGTGCTGATGTTTATAGCAAAATTATTTTTTGGAAGAGTTGCCTGTACTTATGATCATAAATCCCTCTTATTCTAAACTCATTTAAACCTACTGAAGTTAGTTATCTGCCCTCTTTTTAAACAAGTCTTGTCCCTTTTACCAGTGACCTTCACGTTGATAAATACAAAGATATTTTTTGGTCCTCATCTTAAGAGAAAACAGTGGCATATGACATACTGGTTAATCACTCTCCCTTCTCTTCTTCCCCTAAATTTTAGGTTATCTAATTGCCCCACAGATTGCTCTTTCAGTCTTCTCTTCTGGTTTTCCCACTCTCACCCACCAATGTTAGAGTTGTCCAGGGCTCTCTCTCCGGTCTCTCTCTCCTGTTTATTTGTATTCTGATTTACATTCACTTGGTAATCTTATCCACTCTAATGCTATGCACACTATGTATTTGTTCTCAAATGTTTATCTCCAGGGTACACCACTCTCCTGAAATCCAGACATATATTCATTCATCTACTCTATCTCCACTCGAATGTCTAGTAGACATCTCAAACTCAATATGGCCAAAACTGAACTAATTTCTTCCTCTAACCCTCAGTACTCTGCTTCTCCAAGAACTTAAAAAAATCACTGTAGATGAGAGTAATATCTTTCCAAATGTTCAGACCAATAGTTTTCCTAGGTGTCTCTTTTCTCGTTTGTTAAGAGTTGAAGTTCCTATGTTTTAGAAGGCCCTATGTGGTCTGTCCTCCCTTATATCCTCTTCTGTCACTCTTTCTTACTGACTCTGCTCTAACCACACTGAACTCATTACTATTTCTCAAACTTCTTACATAGAATTCTTTTTATCTCTTCCAGGAATTTCTTTCCATCCATCTTTCTCATCTCCTTCAAAATCTTTGCTCACATGTCACTGTCTACGTGAGGCCTGTTTTGACCATTCTATTTAAAGTTTGCCACACTCTCCCCAATGTGTACCTACCCTCTCATTCAGTACCATTTTCTTTTATGTTATAGAACCCATCTCTTTTAAACATACCATAGAATTTTCTTACTCATTACATTTATTGATTTTTGTCTCCTTCAATAAAACATATGCTTTATAAATAGGGACTTTTGTCTCTTTTGTTCTCAAACACCTAGAAGAATGCTTGAAACATGACACATATACAATAAAAGTTTGTACATAGTGTATAATTTTCTTATTCATGACATTTATTGATTTTTATCTCCTTTAACAAAAAATATGCTTTATAAGAAAGGGATTTTTGTCTTTTTTGTTTTCAAATGCCTAGAAGAATGATTGAACCATGGTAGGTGTACAATAAAATTTTGTTGAACAAATGAATGAGTTACTGGATCAGGAAAACCATTCTTAACATTGTTAAAAAGTAAATAATGGTTGAGCAGAAAACAATAGTATATTGATTATGAATGTAAACATTGAAGAGCTGAAGGTTGTTTGGAGATTTGTGGCGAGGAAAACAATATAAACTTAAATTTTATCAAACCATCTAACATTCGTAAGATGCAACTTTTGGAAATGGCATTTTTTTTTTTTTTTTGAAGTTGTTGGTTTTTTTTGAAGTTCTCTGTTGCCCAGGCTGGAGTGCAATGGCACCATCTTGGCTCACTGCAACCTCCACCTCCTGGGTTCAAGCGGTTCTCCTGCTTCAGCCTCCTGAGTAGCTGAGATTACAATCGCATGCCTTCATGCCTGGCTAATTTTTGTATTTTTAGTAGAGATGGGGTTTCACCATGTTAGTCAGGCTGGTCTCAAACTCCTGACCTCATGATCCACCCGTCTTGGCCTCCCAATGCGCTGGGATTACAGGTGTAAGCCACCGCACCTGGCCGGAAACAGCAATTTTATTAACATGTTAATCAGGCTTAAAATACTTTTTATCATGTTTTAAATATGCCAAAGTGTGTATTACTGAATCCTCTTTTTTGATCATGGAACTTTGAAAACTTTATTTGGATTAAGACTTTTAGTTTTCAAAGTTGTATGGTCTCAAAAGAACAGATTCTAATTTGTTATTCTATATACAAATCTGAGACTGGACATCAATATACTGGAAACTAGTCCTAAAGACATATTAAATACTACTAGTCATAAAATTCAGATTCTATAATATTTATTTTAAATTTTAAAAATACTGCCCATATTTAATATCTTATTAAAGTATGTGATTAAGATTTGTTTATAATTTGTTTTTAAGGTGAATAAACAGAAAATCCCACAACACTCTTTCAAGATTAAAAAAAAAAAAAAAACTAGAAGTAGGGTAACTAAAGGTAAAAAGGACCATGTTCTAGCATGCCACTAATAAAGCATGGAGATTGTCATTGGCAGAGGCAAATTTGGGGTTTCAGCTAGCAGTATTAATACCCATTATTGAATAGAGAAGAGAAAAATAACTACAGATTTTAGATTCTGAGGTTTTATTTACTTGTCAATTTTCTTTCTACAATAGGGGTCGTTGAATCATTTTTCCTAATAATTTTTAACATATCAAATGGATGTGTTGATCCTTCCATTTACCATTGGCCCTTTTATCAGATACCCCAGATTCCCCTTTTATTCCTGTGCAAAATAAATAAATAAATAAATCATTATCTGTATGATTGTGAATTGTCCCTTTTCAGGCTACATATTTTACTTTAATCTACTTCTGCGTTCTTTTCTTTTATACTTGTTTCTTCTTCAATTTTTCCCCTTTCTGATGTTTCCCTTCATGATTAGGGATTTTGAATACTTTAATATTCCTGCACTTTCTTTCTCTATTTGCTTTGCTCCATAAGAAACCAACGATTTATATAGCTGCTAAATTGAGAAAGAAAGTCCAGGTCATACACCGCTTGGTTTCCTCCTTCTTCCTCTTGGCAAGCATGAGTTTCCCTCTATTCCACAGGAGGCAGACTTTGTTTTCTGCCCTCATCCATGGTTATATTTTATTACTTCAGTGAGTTTGCCTATTAACAATGGCATATCAAGACTGGGAAGCTAGGAGTGGTCTACCCAGGGACCAGAGGAATTCGATACCACTGACATTGTTTAGAATTGCTGATGAATGGTTATCGTAAGAAGCAGATCAATGTTTAGTCAATATTATTATTTTTTTAAATCACTAAAGATGTTCCACTCCCTTATTACCACCACCTGGGATGGGATGTTCTTCCTAGCTACACTTCATAGTGAACAAAACCATTGCTCAGAGAAGCACAGTTTCTTGCCTGCCCCAGGTGGTCATCCACAGAATACTTTTATTTAGACTAAGGAAACAGCACTGTGAATGTGGAACTGAGTTATTTGTCTCATGTTAATATTATGCTATGAATAAATAGTTATTACGTATCTTCTATACACAAGGAGTATAAATCTAATAGCAAAAGGACATTTCAATAAATATTAAAAACTGTCAAATTTGTAAGAGTGAATTAGGATCATAACGCTTGAACATAACAGAACTCTGAGTGTTTTGTTGTTTGAGAGAAACCTTGGCTAGCATTTTGTAGACTGCATATAAATTTTCATGAATTTATGGAGGAAAAATTAATCTTCGAGGCTTTTTAAAAATAGAACGTCTTTTAAATAATAAATATTTCCTCTATTGTTTTGACTGTTTTATATTTTTCAGGATAAACTAATAGAACTAATGATACTGTAAAAACTCATAGATTACATAGATTTACAAATTAGTGGAATGACATATGGATGAAAATGATTTGTTACATTTTTATCCAATACAAATACTTTTATTCAGGATATACAACAGCTATAAGAGACTATTTTATCTAAGAAATCACTTCTGAAACCTTTAATAGATAAAAATAATGCTTTTAATATCAACTGATTGTTCTCTGCTATCCAGGTATCCAATAAGCATAAACTAATTAAATAATAATATGCATTATAATATTATCATTATCTACCCTTTATTGAACATATGCTGTGTACTGCACACTTTGCTGAGAGCTTACAGTAGAACTCATCTATTGGAAAAAAAACTATCCTCAGTCTTAATTTTGTTCTTGCCTCTCTTACTGAACTTTATGTTGCCTTATAGTCATGAACTTATGTGTCTTTTTCTCACCATACTATAACTTCCTCATGTGGAGGTTCAATTTGTAAATCACTGTTGCATCCACGTAGCTTTACAGATAATAAACAATCAGCCAGTATATTATGTACCATAACCAACCTCTTGACTTCTAACACTTAATTAGAAATGAGATTGGGAGAAGGTTGGATGATCTATGGCATTTTCTGAAAAGATCTAGAAATCTACTTGAGAAAATGTCTAGGTACCAGAGCAATGTAGAAGCCAGCTAGATATGAATTAACGACCCTATAATTATTACAATTACTTCTTGCACCACATTTTTACTGTCCCTCAAACCACAAGGAAGATTTAGTGTGAAATCTGGTTGTTTGAAAGCTACTACAATTTGACAACTAAATACATTATGTGGACAAGAGTATCACCTATATAAGGTGAATCAATAAAGTTCAAATAAAGTCATTGACAATGCTGATCCATCTACCAATTATATGGCATTGTGCTACACTTCCCTGACAGGCTTATGCTTTTATATCCTATTAAAGCATTGGAAATAACTCTAAGAGTACTTCCAAATAAACTACAAAACAAAATACCCTGGATATATTGAGTGCTTTTTTACAGAGCATCAGTTTAATAGTCCATTTTCTACTTTTGACTATGAGAGTATTAGTGACCCCACAAATCAGTAAATATGTTTTTGCAGAGTTTTTAAACTTGTATATTTACTGTGGCATCTCTTGTCTTATTTTAATTCTCAATTTACTGGCCTTAAAAATTTACAAAGAACCCCTTTACACTTTGCATGCAAAAAAGAACACTGAATAAAATGCAACTTTCAATTTTGTGCTTCAGTTTTCTTTGGGGAACAAAAGGAGAAGGTGACTTTACTTGGCTAAGAAATCATCTCGAACTATTCTGAAAAATAAGATAAAAGTGAATAAATTTAAAAATAACTTTACATGTATAAAAATACATTTTATGTTTATGTATATTATTTTGTGAATGTCCAGATGTTTTTAAAATTTTAAAAATAATTCTAGTATGCTACAAATGTTTTGGAGTTACCCTAAAATACAAGAGTAAGATAAATACTTTGGTTATAGCTTGCCAACAAGGTATATGTCTTTGGAGAAATATCTAGCATTTCCTTGGAAGTGCTTAATCCAATCCCTGGTGGGTTGTCAGATGTCTCAAAGCAATAGGTGGCACCATCCTATACTTTGAATGTGTCGTGACATCAAATCATCAGCCCGCTGAATTCTCTGTTGGTTTTGTTATTTTTAGATGCACTGCGTATCTCTTCCAGTAATACAAATCACAGTCCTACAAGTGTCAGGTTTTGAAAATTTGTGACCTGCAACACTAGACCTGTCATAGCAATTCCTTAAATAAAGAAAATACCTCACACTCTACTCCTCAAATATTCCAAATATTACAGTCCTGGAGTCATAGTTGGCTGCTGCAGCCTGTCTGCCTTGGTTGACTTGCAGGTGTAGAGGAAGTGCTTGCTATGCTATCTCACTTCAAGTATGAAAAGAAAAAATAACCCACCTGGTTTTCATCAAAGAGCCTTTGAATATTGTTCCTCCTGAGAAGGCTGCTAGCTACTGTGCTTTCATGCTTACCCTTTCTACTGAACCTGTCTCAAAAGCCTTTAAAATTCATTGATGATACGATGTGTTGCTCAGTCACTGTACTTTCTGTAGCAGGCATCCCAGCTTGAGACCAAGTTACACTCACCCTAAGATTTATGTGAGGGAACAAGGTGCCTCATGGGAAAGAACTTGTTCTAAGGATATTATGATACAGAGTTTTGTTTCAAGGATGGTGGGTCAGCATCAGAGATAAAGGGTCATATATCTCCCTTGGTTAATTCCTCAACCCAACTGACATGGCCATATACCTCAGTCCACAGGCAAGTCCATGAGAAATAAAAGATGAGTCTCAAATAAAAGCTGTCTTTGTTCTTTCTGGTATTACCTACTCAAGAAATTATCTACTTGAGCACATACACTTCAGGTATGTAATTGCCAGTAGTTTTTACAACACTGGGAAGGAAAACCATTGATTTTTGCAATAACAAAAGACAAACAATAATACCCTCAATATTGAGCATTGGTAGCTCCACTGTGATAATTAGAGAAAACAACCCTTTGGCAGAAACTTTGGGGATTGATGTTTTTGCAGTCACCACAGGCATCAGGGGCATAGTTTTTGATGAGGTCCAATAAGGGGACCTTGTCTCCTTTGGTAGGCTCTAGCAAGGTTAGTGGCCTCATCGATGGACATCAGGGCATGACTTTTACTTTTGTCATTGAACATAACTAGCAACAGCAATATCACAGTGGACTGCAGTTAGGAGGGACAGGTTAGAAAAAGATTCCTTAAGGTGGTTACAAGAAGGAATGGCCCATGAAATACATGGGCAACACACCCCTGGAAGTTTAGAAAATTACTCAGTAGGAAATTAAAGCTATTTTATTTTTTATAGTACGTCAGGGAGAAATACAATGAATGTTTCAATGATTTTGCTTTTATTCTGACTCTTCTACTGAGAAGGACAGAATATGTGAATAACATTTATATGGTTGTTTAAAACAATTTGTTTTATTATAATTAATTAATTAATTTATTTTTTGAGACAGAGTATCCCTCTGTCACCTAGGTTGGAGTGCAGTGGAGCGATCTCAGCTCACAGCAATCTCCACCTCCCAGGTTCAAGTGATTCTCCTGCCTCAGTCTCATTAGTAGCCGGGATTACAGTTGCCGCCATCATGCCCAGATAATTTTTGTATTTTTAGTGGAGAAAGGGTTTTGCCATGTTGCTCAGACTGGTCTCGAACTCCTGACCTCAGGTGATCCACCCGCCTTGGTCTCCCAAAGTGCTGGGATTACAGGACTGAGCCACCTTGCTTGGCTGATTTAAAGTAATTTAAAGTAAAAACTAAGTGAGGTGCACAGGTAGTGAATCCTTAGGAGTATGAACTGTGTTTAGAATATAGGATTGGGATGTGTCCTCAAATAGAAAAAAAAAGTTAAAATACCCTCAGAAGTCACTGATACTCATTCAGTTAGATAAAAATAGATGTATTTAGTGTTATAAGTTGGGCATGGACACAACAGGGAACAATAAAAATATTTACATTATCAGAAAGTTTACAATCTAAAGGATGAGAAACATGAAAGACAGATAAACAACTTAGAATATGAATTCAAGATTGTGTAGTGGTAAATATTATGAAAAATAATAAGGACAACATACCAAAAAGTAGCAAGTAATGTTATGTTAGATATGGTACCAGGGAAGGCCTGTGTGAGCAAGGGATCTTGCTAAGAATTAGTATGTGTGATGTAATAATTCTTGTTCTTCATAAAGACTGTAATTTTGCTGCATTTCATGTACCTCTTCTTAATTTCCAAGGCATATGCAAATTTTGAAAATCATTTGTGTATTGTTTCACAATGAAACACAAAACGACTGTATGATTTTCCTCTTCTATATATATAGTCATTGCCCTCAGTTATTTGGATGAATGAGTATTATTGTTTAAAATAAACATAGGTCTACATTCTTCAAAACTATGCTTATATGTTCTGTCTTAATCTCATTTTATAATCTTATGTTCTATAATTATTTACATACTCAGTAAAAACAAAATCTATACTGATTCTATCTAGATATATATTTCTACAAATATACTCATAGTCTATATAAGTAGTTATGGAAACAAAGGTGTACTGTTTTAGATACAAATAAAGGATACATATAGATCTATCACACATACACATAGAGACCAATTATTATATATTTTCTATTAAGATATTTGACCTCAGGTGTGGTCTGACATTATAGAAATGTCTTATGCTTGGAGACCTCTCAATCTATAGTTTACCCTCTACAGAGTTCAGCAAGGGCTGTTTCTGAGGAGATGTGCTGATCATGCTGTCATTTCAAGTCCACTTGTTTGTTTTGTGATTAGCATCAAGGGAAGTGAGTCGACTTTACTTTGAGTCCTTTGTATTTTAGGTCTACAGTCACAGATTTTAAAGTTTTTTAACGACAGCATCATCCTTTAATATTGTTTCACTGTAATAAAATCAGAGTATGTTATTTAATTAAGTATTCATACTTTTGAAAAATAAGTATTTAAAGTGAGCAGAATTCAGAGTAATTGGTATATACGTTAAAGTAGCAAATGATATGGTGACATTGTTCCAGTTCTTTAGAAGAGTAACATTTGTTTTAGGGCAAAAGACATACAACAGGTAAATAATGACAATAGAAGTACTAAATGAAACTGCAAGAACAATGATGTACAAGATAGAACAAGACGGAGTAAGTGATAAGGAAATATCACTGGTATGTGCTATGCCTACCATATCACAGGTGTAGCTATGAAAGCTTTGGTGAAGAAATGAGAACTTGATCTATAATCTTAATAGAGTTTATTGTGGGAGAAATAGAAAGCCATGGATGGGTGTTGATCAGAGGAAATCAGACAACAGAAATGTTGTAGTAAGCAATATTATGCAGTAGCATGGAGAACAGATTGGAAGAGGGAGAGATGCTCTGATAAACCTTATGTTTAAGCATTATATTGAGATAGAAATTAATTTGGTGAGAAATTGTACATTTAGGTTTAACCCAGCAGAAATTGGGATTTATAATAATACACTTATTTTCTAACAACACTATTATATTACCATAATTCTTTTCAGTTATTTTATTTACCAAGAGGATTCTTACTTTCATAAATTAAATGCATTAATTAATTTCTTTCAGAAAGGAGGAGAGTGCTTCAGAAATTAGATATATGATGCCAATGGGGAATAAAAGCAAATGTACAGAAGTCCACGGGGAAAAAAAATAGTCAGATAATGGAGTGAGGACAAGGTTGGCAATCTTAGCAAAAATGAAACAACAGATGGGCATAATTTTTGTGAGTTCTCACACAGATGGTTCCCCAGATGGATTCTGCCGGGTTCATACAGCTTATGTGTATTTTTCAGCAGCTTATCATGATAGGCAAGACCACTTCTGTGAGGGCAAAAATCTTTCCTTGGTTTAGGTTATTGAATATAATACTGCAATAAATTGGTAGTTGGTGACATAATACCAAGTATTTTTATTAACTGTTATTTATACCTAGGGGCATGCAGATAATGTTATGGTGAAGACACTAGACTTCAGAAAGAATTTATAGGTCATAATTTAGAAAATATTGTACTTCAGGAACTTCAGGTAGGTTAGACAATTTAGAGACTTCAATTTTAATTTCAACTATTAATTGAGAGTATCATCATTTGAAATTTTATTTTTTAAAATAACTTTCACTTAACACAACAAGATGTAGTATTTAATAAGGTTATAACCAAAAAATGATTTAAATAAATGAGGAAAATGTCTCTGTAAATTTAATCTAACTTATAATTGGCATTCAACATAAAATATTGCGTTTTAGTTGACATTTATACTAGTAAATACTTCAGAACTGTTTTCATTGATTAATGGAACTTCTGAGGAAGAATATCCTTAAGAAAAAAGGGAAAGTCAACAGCAAAACATTTGAACATTATATGTTCTCAATTAATAACTCTTCATTAAGACATAGTTATACAATTTATGTCACAAACAAATGCTCTACTTTATTTGGAGGCTGACCTTTTTGCTGTTACAAGATAAAATCTTAATTTATGGGATTTTAAATTCTGGCAGGAGAGATTTTCCTTATTGAAGCTATCCTAAGGTATTGATTTGTAACATCAAAGGAATTTGATCTGTCTTGAAACACTAAAGAAGGCTGGAAACTAGTAACTTGGGGATATTTGAGATAGAGTCCTCGTTCTCTTTAAAGACAAATCTATCAACAGCAGCGTGCTTACATAAAACCTATAGAGAGTTATATTATTTTCTAAATATATGTATATACATTATTTCATTTGAATTGTTCAATGGTCATTTGAGTTCAGCATGACAAATATAATCATCTCAATTTTACAAATGAGGAAACTGAGACTTGAAAATGCTGAATAACTAACTACCTTTTTTTTGCACACTTAGACAGAAGAGTCCAGACTCTGGTTTACTATAATACGATCAGTAGAGGCTTTCTGAATACCTACTATGTGCTGCAGAAATACAAGTTTGTGCTACTCAGCTGAGTCCTGACATGAAGTATATAATGACAATAATTCTAGAGATTGTGTCTACGCATAGATGAATCAAAACATGTTTAAGGTTTTATTTATTCATTCAATGATGAATTTTGTGACTTAAATTATATACTACAATATTTTTTCTTACATTGAGATTTGAAGCTTCACAGGACAGGGATAAGGCATTTACTATCAAGAAATATTTATATGCAAGATATATATATATTGCAGCATAATATAATCAGAGTTAGTGACTAGGTGCTTTGAAAGCAAAACAAAACAAAAAGAGTACCTACCCCTGTCAAAGGGAGTGAGAGTGTAGGAAAGCTGAAGTGACATCTCTGGTGATTCTGAAGAAGTTGAAACAATGTAGTCAGAAGGGAGACAGGTCCTTCCTGAGAGAAAGTAGCTCATGTAAAGTCAATGCACATGAAAGTACTGATAGGGTTTGGCTGTGTGTCCCAACCAAATCTCACCTTGAATTGTAATAATCACCATCTGTCATGGGAGGGATCCAGTGGGACAACTGAATCATGCAGGTGGTTTTTTCCCATGCTCTTCTTATGATAATAAATAAATGTCATGAGATCTGATGGTTTTATAAACGGAGTTCCCTGAACATGCTCTCTTGCTTGCTGCCATGTAAGACATGCCTTTTCTCCTCCTTTGCTTTCTGCTTGTGAGGCCTCCTCAGAAATGTGAAACTCTGAGCCTATTAAACTTCTTTGTCTTTATAAAGTAGGCAGTCTTGGGTATATCTTTATTAGCAGTGTGAGAACAGACTAATACAAGTACACAATAATTTCAATATTGCTTAAGTACAAAATCTAAACCATGGAGTGGCAGAAGATGAGAATGGGCACAGATATAGCAGACAAATCGGGACTACGTTACTGAGCCTGTGAGCAGATTAAGTTTTCTAGTCTGTGAGCAATGCAAAGCTTGGGAAATTTGAAAAGAAGTCAACCTGGTAAAGTTTGGTCATTTAAAATAATAATTTAAGACTACTTCCAGAGGATAGATTTGGACTTTCTACAAAAATACAATGTAAGGAAATAATAAAAATTAGGATAAGAGAAGTGAGAGTGAAAAATACCAATAGAAATATTGAGGTGTTTGGATTGCCAGGACGTAGTAATTGACTGCAGTTGGAAGCGCAAAAATAAAGGTTTAAGAAAAGATAAATTGGACTCTCACGTTTCTAACTTGAACCATTGAAAGTATAATGGTATATTTAGTTAAATGAATTGAGAATAATGACTGAATTTGATTATTGGTTATGGATTAAGATGAAGAGGGGGATAGAAATGCAGTAAGATAGAGATTTAATGTTGTTTTAACAGGTTAAATTAGAATTTGCTGAGGAATATCCCAGCAGAAATATTTAGTAGGTGGTTAGTTATGCTGCTATAGTGGTTTAGGTACAGATTTATTTGAAAGTATCATAATTCAGCTATTTAGGATTTTGAAGCCTTGGTCTTGAATAACATTCCCCAGGAAGAAGTGTACAAAGTAAGAATTAAAGACAATGAAAGCAAGATGCAAGAAAAGAATGAGAAGTCTCCAAAGTAGTTATGTTTCCAGCTATTATATGTTCCTTTGTAGTAATTATTTTCCCTTCTTCTTTGCCATAAGGAAAAAAAGGGTATGAATTCCAAGTTTATCATTTTATAGTTTCTTTATTCTTGTATGTTTAGTGCCTATTACAGGGTGTGAAACATAGAAATTAGTAAATATCATTTTGTTGCATGATATTTGAACAATATTCAGGAAAGTCTGTAGAGGGAGAAAAAAATAAGATTATAGACATTGCAAAGTCTGGGGAATAATAAACTAAAATATATTCTCAGCCTCAAATGATAACCTTAAAAAATATGAACAATTGAATTGACACATTCTGGTTAATATCTGTTTGTTCCCTCTGGAAACTAAAATTTTATACTTTTGTAAGAATATAATAGAAAAAATATAAAAATATAAATCTAGCTGGAAAAAATATGTTCTTTGAAATTCATTCATCATTCAGTAATCTTAATTTTCTGTATAAACATTTATATACCTAATATCAAATGTAAACCGTAACTCAAGCACAAATTTTGTGGCTTGTTCAACATGCTGGCTGTGTAACAAATTTATTTGTATCACAAAAATTGGTTCATTAAGTAAATAGAAATATATGAAAGGTAGCAGTTTTACAATTTTTTCCTCTATTACGTGTAGGTGCTGTTTCCATTTTCTTACGTTGTAAATGAGCAATCACTGTATAATCAATCCGTTTGACTTTAAGGTATTTATGTTTCTGAATAACATTATTTTGGTCATATTAGCCAGGGTTTCATTACATTGATATAACCTAACTCATAAATCCATCTGCCATTGTGACAAATTGTTTGATGGTTTAAGTTCTCCCTCTGAAATAAGTTTACAAATATTTTTATCAACTGAAAACGTAGCATTGAGGGTATTATTACAAGTTTCTCTATTTTATTTCTTGGGAATACCATACCTTAGTGTAAAAATTGCATGTATGTAAATATATATTTATATATCCTATGTAATAAACAGACTGCTTGAATTATGCACCAATACCTGCTGCCTTGAATTTGTTTACAAAGAGAATTATCCTTCCAGACTGTAATCTCTTTAGGAAAAAAATGTTTTGTTCTGCACTTCACTGTGACTCGTACCCAATTCTGTCTGCATACTGCTTGCTGCCAAAGAGTTTTTTTATAAATGTAATTCAGAGTTTTTGAATTCCCTACTTGAAACTTCACTGGTTCTATAAATGACTAAAGGATAAACCTAAACTCTTAGTGTAACCTATAAGTTTCTCCATAATTGGGCTCCTGCCTAAGCTCTGGATTTATCTTTTGTTTTCCTCCTGGCTGTTTCTTGCCTCAGTGCTTTTGATCATGTTGATCCCATAGCTTGCAATGTTCTCTCATCAGTCCATACTCCCCTTCCCCCTGCAGGTCGGCTTGCTTTAAAAATTAATCTCATGTCTTTTCCTAAGGAAAATGCATTCTGTCTTGCCTCATCCATGTGAAAACAACTTCAGTGTCTGAGTTTTTGCCCTCACCATACTGGATTCAAATCTTTACCCCACTACCCTTCATGTTTGGTATTGCATGTTCTCCCCCACTACTTTCATCCTTGTCTATACCTACACGTATACCTATAACTATACCTGTATCTACATATCGGTCTGTATCTTAGGTGGTCATTTAAAACCTAGAACTGGTTTTATTATTTCAGAGACTAATGGCATATTTGATTCACAACATGGATTTAATAAATACTTCTACCTAAATGAGTGAATTAATGAATATAAACACCATCATGTCAATGTGAAAATAACAGAAGAGACTAATAGCCAGGCAGATATCAAATCAGTAGTATTTAGAAAATAAAAACAGGGGCACTGGGGTCATGATATCTTGTTAGTTCTAGCTTTGAAATATATTTGAAATCCGATCACTTTTGAGCATTCACCTCCACAATTACAGCCTTCTTCTGAGCTACCATGCTCTCTTGCTTGCTTCTTGCAAGTCTCCAAACTGGCTGCCTCCACTTTGACTCTTGACTCCCACATTCTACTTTAACATAATAGCCCCCCTCAGAAATTTAAATGTAAATCAGATAAGTTTACTCATTTATACTGCTCTGGTTTGAATGTGGCACCCCAAATTCATTTGTTGGTAATGTGATCCTTAATGGAACAGTGTGGGGAAGTGAGGCCTTTTTGGAAGCTGTTTAGGTCATCAGGACTCCACCCTCAGGAAGAAATTAATGCTGATAATAATTAATGCTGCTATAAAAAGGGATTAGAGAATGGGTTCTCTCTCCTTTGCTTTTCTGCCACATGAGGACACAAGATTTCCTCCCCTCTGGAGAACACAGCATTCAAAGTGCTATCTTGGAAGCAAGACTGGACATTTACTAGACAACAAACCTGCAGATGCCTGAATCTAGGACTACACATCCTCCAGAATCATAAGAAATACATTTCTGTTCTTTATAAATTATCCAGTCTCAGGTATTTTGCTATAGCAGAACAAACTGTTTTGTGTAGACATGCTGTAACCCCTTGCCCTGCTCATGCTGAGTAAACACTGAAATCCTTGCTATGGCCCACAAAGTCTTTTATAATCTGAAATAACACATTTCAGCTCTCTCTCTCTCTCATTAACTTTGCTCCAGTCACACTGGAATTCTTGTTGCTTCTGCATCTTGCTAGGCACATTTATTTTTATAATAGTCTTTTAATCTAAGAATTTCTTTGCCATAATATGCTTTTTCATCAAGGGTCTGCTTGAAAAAACTCATACCTTCTTCAAATCTTTGCTCACACTTCAGCTTTTTAAATTCAGTCTTGTCTTTATTTGGGTGGCTATAACACAAACATCATAGATTAGATTGATTAAAAATGAACATTGACTTATCACTGTTCTGGAGGCTGGGGAGTCTAAGATCAAGGTGTTCACAGATTCCTTCTCTGGTGAGGGCCTGATTCCTAGTTCATAGATGGATGTCTTCTCACTGTGTCCTCACATGGCAGAAGGGGCCAGAGAGCTCTCTTGGGTCATTTAAAAAATTAAGGTACTAATCCTATTCCCATGAGATCCAGAATGTAACCTAATCACCTCTTAAAAGCCTACCCCTAATACCATTAACTTGGGGGTTAAAATTTCAATATATGAACTTTGGGGGAACACAACAGCATTCAGTCCGTAAAAAGCCATTTTGATGAAACTTTTTAATGATGTGATATCCCACTCATACTTACCCTACCTCCCAGGTTACTTCTACCTCTCCATGCAGTGGTCACAATGAAAATGTACTGCTCATATCTCCTGTGGTTAGCATGTAATTGACTAATGGTTCAGTTATTTCGCTTCTGGATCAACTCCTAAAAATACCTCCATCCTCTTGTTTTCTATGTGATGTGGTTTGGCTCTATGCCCCCATCAAAATCTCATCTGTATCTCCCATAATTTCCATGTGTTGAGGGACAGGCCCATTAGGAGATGATGGAATCATGGGAGTGGGCCTTTCCTGTACTGCTTTCATGATAGTGATTGGGTTTCGTGATATATGATGGTTTTAAAAAACATCTGCACAAGCTCTCACTTTGTCTGCCAACATTCATGTAAGATGTAACTTGCTCCTCCTTGTCTTTCACCATGACTGCGAGACCTCCCCAGCCATGTGGATCTGTGAGTCCAGTTAAACATCTTTCTTTTACAAATATCTCAGTCTTGGGTTTGTCTTCATCAGCAGCATGAAAAAAGACTAGTATGCCAATTTGGTACCAGTAGAGTGGGGCACTGCTGAAAAGATACGTGAAAATGTGGAAGTGACTTTGGAACTGAGTAACAGGCAGAGGTTGGAACAGTTTGAAAGGTTCAGAAAAAGACAGGAAAATGTGGAAAAGTTTGAAACTTCCTAAAGACTTGTTGAATGGATTTGCCAAAAATCCTGATAGTGATATGGAAAATAAAGTCCATGCTGAGGGGGTCTCAGGTGGAAATGAGGAACTCATTGGGAACTGGATCAAACGTGACTCTTCTTATGTTTTAGCAAAGAGACTGGCAGCATTTTGCTTCTGCCCTAGAGATTTGTGGGACTTTGAATTTGAGAGAGATGATTGAGGGTACCTGCTGGAAGAAATTTCTAAGCAGCAAAACATTCAAGAGGTAACCTGGGTGCTATTAAAAGCATTTTGTTTTCAAAGGGAAACAGCATAACATTTCAGAAAATTTGCAGCCTGATGATACAGTAGAAAACAAACAAACAAAGACAACACTTTCTGAGTAGAAATTTAAGCTGGCTGCAGAAATTTGCAGAAGTAACAATGAGCTGAATGTTAATCCCCAAGACAATGGAGAAAATGTCTCCAGGGAATGGCAGAGACCTTTGTGGCAGCTTCTCCTATCACAGGCCTGGAGGCCTAGGAGGAAAAAGTGGTTTCATGGGCCAGGCCCAGGTTCTCTGTGCTGTGTGAAGCCTAAAGACTTGGTGCCTTGTGTCCCACCTACTCCAGCCATGGCTGAATGGGGCCAACACAGAGCTCAGGCTGTGACTTCAGAGGGTGAAAGTCTCAATCCTTGGCAGCTTCCATGTGGTATTAAGCCTGAGAGTGCAAAGAAGTCAAGAATTGAGGTTTGGGAACCCCTGCCCAGATTTCAAAAGATGTGTAGAAATGCCTGAGTGCCTAGGCAGAAATTTGCTGTAGGGGTGGGTCCCTCATGGAGAACCTCTGCTATGCCAGTACAGAAGGGAAATGTGGGGTCAGAACTCCCACACAGAGTCCTACTGGGGCACTGCCTAGTGGAGCTGTGAAAAGAGGGCCACCTGGAATGGTAGATCCACGAACAGCTTGCACCGTGTGCCTGGAAAAGCTGCCAACACTCAGTGCCAGCCCATGAAGCAGCTGGGAGGGAGGCTGTACAGTGCAGAGCCACAGGGGTGGAGCTGTTCTAGACTTTGGGAATCCAATTCTTGCATCAGTGTTACCTGGATGTGAGACATGGAGTAAAAAGGGATCATTTTGGAGCTTTCAGATTTGACTGCCCTGCTGGATTTTGGACTTGCATGGGATCTGTAGCCCCTTTGTTTTGGCCAATTTATCCTATGTGGAAAGGCAGTATTTACCAAATGCCTGTACCCCCATTGTATCTAGGATGTAACTAACTTGCTTTTGATTTTATAAGCTCATAGGTGTAAGAGATTCGCCTTGTCTTGGATGAGACTTTGGACTGTGAACTTTTGAATTAATGCTGAAATGAGTTGAGACTTCGGGGGACTGTTGGGAAGGCACAGTTGATTTTGAAGCATGAAAATATGAGATTTGGGAGGGGCCAGAGGTATAATAATATGGTTTGGCTGTGTCCTCACCCAAATCTCATCTTGTAGCTCCCATAATACCCACATGTTGTGGAAGGACCTGGTAGGAGATGATTGAATTATGGGAGCTGGTCTTTCCCATGATGTCCTCCTGATAGTGAATGGGTCTCACAAGACCTGATAGTTTTAAAAATGGGAATTGCCCTGCACAAGCTCTCTATTATTCCTGCTGCCTTCCATGTAAGATGTGACTTGCTCCTCTTTGCTTTCTGCCATGACTGTGAGGCCTCCTCAGCCATGTGGAAATGTGAGTCCAATTAAACCTCTTTCTTTTGTAAATTGCCCAGTCTTAGGTATGTCTTATCAGCAGCATGAAAATAAACGAATATAGCAACAGACTGAATACGGAAGCAAATATAAAATTTTTCCAGCTGTATTCTATTAAATCAAACTTTAAGTGATTTTCAAAAATGTAAAGCAATACCACTCTTCTCATACATTTTATATTTTAAAAAAGTTATTTTTATGAAAATATACTTTTCTTGTTCTCTTAAATGAATTTAAATATTTTCTTTTTTAGATGTCCTATTTGGCATATATATTGGTATATAGTACTAACATAAGCAAAAGTGTTGCAGAGTTCTCAAAATTTATTTAAGTGTGAAGGGTCCTGAGACCAAAATTTTGAGAACCTTTGCAATAGATACTTGGAGAAAGAATTTGAACAGGCATTTATCAAAAGTGGATACACAAAGAAATAAATATTTGAGAAGATTTTCAACCTTCCTATTAGCAGTAATCAGAAAAAGCAATATGAAATCTATATCTGACACTACATGCAATCTAAATCTTAATTAGAGTTAATATCTAATAAAATATATTCTAATTCTAAAAACCAAACTAAATTTAAACTTCATATAAATAAAAACCTAAATCAAATCTAAAGCAGAATAATAATATATGGGAATTTGTTAGATAACACAAACAGAGATATTTTAAGGGTGAATAATTAGAATATTAACCAGATGTCTGCCACAAATTATTCTACATCTCTGTACATGAAAGAGAATTAGCCTGGATTCTGTGATAACAAAGTGCATTTTAATAATCCATGAAAAAGACAATGATGTATGGACTAGAATAGTAGCAATGGAGAGGGAGAGAAGTAGACAGCTTTAAAAAGTATTCATATAAAATGACTCAATAGTACTTTATGATTCATTGTCAGTAGTAACAGAGTAAGAAAGAGTTATCTAAGATGACTTCCAAATTGCTTGCCTTAAAAACGAGAGGTAGCTGGACACGGTGGCTCATGCCTGTAATCCCAGCACTTTGGGAGGCCGAGGAGGGTAGATCACGAGGTCAGGAGATCAAGACAATCCTGGCTAACACGGTGAAATCCTGTCTCTACTAAAAAAAAAAAAAAAAAAAAAAATTAGCCGGGCGTGGCAGCGGGTGCCTGTAGTCTCAGCTACTTGGGAGGCTGAGGCAGGAGAATGGCGTGAACCCGGGAGGCAGACCTTGCAGTGAGCCGAGATTGCGCCACTGCACACCATCCTGGGTGACAGAGCGAGACTCCGTCTCTCACACACACACACACACACACACAAACAAAGAGGTAAATCATGTCATTTACTAAGACAAAAATATAGGAAAATTAAGAAACTTCCTTGAGTGAAAACATTATCTCAATTTAGAAAGGTTCAGTTTCAGGTGCAAATGCTCGTCTATTTCTACATGAATATTTAAATAAGTGCTTGGAGCTCAGAAAATTGATCTCAAATGGAACAAGAGATTTTGAAAGTTATCAGAATATGAATGTTGACTAAAGTCACAGGAACACACCAAAAGGGGAGGGTTTAAAACAAGAAGAAAGAGGGTGTGCAGGACCCTGTGAGGTGAACAGAGAGAGGATAGCACTTACGAAGAATGAGAACCAGTGTCCAGGGAAATAAGACTGAAACAGAGGTTATGATTTCAAATGTAAAGGTAAAAATGGTAGGCCGGGGGTGGTGGCTCACGCCTGTAATCCTAGCACTTTGGGAGGCCAAGGCTGGTGAATCATGAGGTCAGGAGTTCAAGACCAGCCTGGCCAATGTTGTGAAACCCCTTCTCTACTAAAAATACAAATATTAGCCAGGTGTGGTGGCAGGTGCCTGTAATCCCAGTTACTTGGGAGGCTGAGGCAGGAGAATCACTTGAACCCGGGAGGCAAAGATTGCAGTGAGCTGATCGTGCCATTGCACTCCAGACTGGGTGAAAGAGTGAGACTCCATCTCAAAAATAAAAAAAATAAAAATTGGTAATGGTTATCCATTTTACATGCTTCTGAGAGATGAAGTAAAATATGAATTAAGAAGTATCATTCAACATGGGGTCCAGAATGCAATTAGTGAATTTGACAAATACAATATCAGAAGGATGGCTGAAGTGCAAGTGATGGAAAATGTAGTGACAAGGAATAAAATGAACAAGAAGAGAAAGAAACTGTGCTAATGCGAACACAAACACCAGACATACAATTTTAGCTTCCTAAGACTTTTGCAGGTATTGTGGGAAAAAAAAAAAATGCCCTTTTCCCAAATCTGCTTAAACTGAGTTGTTTCATCTTTAGAAGATCTATTATATATCTGCTAATGGAGACTGAAACTTCCAGAAATATGAATAGAAGCCTAGCTTCTACAACTGATGGCTTTTTAAAAAAATTCAGATATCATTATAAACTTATAAATCGCTCAATTGCTTCACCAAATATGCCAAATTCAATTATTCTTGTATCTTATAATACCTCACATATGAACAGTAAAACACAAAGAGATTGTTATCTTGTTACTTGATTGATTTTTATTTGAATTTAAAAGAATAAAAATTATCTCCATTCATATTGCATTTTTTTATCCTACAACTTTTTGTTCTCTTATAAGTATAATCTCATCTGTCTTTTCAATACCCAGTGGGAAAGATAAAAAATATTATTAACCCTGCTTTAGATAAATCTTATAATTTTTTTAAAACAAATCACTAGTGTACACACATGGATTAACACTTAGTAAGCTGAGTTTTTTTATCACTAGACAGGTAAACGAAACTTAGTACTTTCTCCTATGTAATAAATAGCTAACATTTTTTCAATGCTCACCGCATACATGAAGGCATTATCTTTTTTTTCATATCATTCATTTCCTAAACTGACTGTATGTGCAAAGCCCTATTATGATATGAGAAAACTTACATTTGTAATGGCTACGAGACTTATTCACAGAACATAATTGCTATATAAAGAGTTCACATCTAATTTTTTTATATCATTCATTCACCAATAAATATTGATTCCATTCCTATTAGTTGCCAAGGACTGGTATGGATTTCTGACATGTATTAGTGAAAAAAAAAAACCAATATATCTGTCATACAGCAGCACAGTTTTCATTTCATTGGGGAAAATCAGACAACAAACAATGAACATTAAATAAATAAATGATACGGTAGGCTGGGACAGGTGTTAGCAATTTTTGCTGAATGACAAATAAGAAATATTTTAGGTTCTTTAGGCCATGAAGTCTCGGCTGAATCTACTAAACTCTGCCATTGTAGTGAAAGTAGCCATAGACAATACATGAACAGATAAGCACAGCTGTGTTCCAGTGAAACCTCATTTGCAAAACAGATGAACAGCTGGACTTGATCCATGTACTGTAGCTTGTCAACCTAGGATAAAATGTAGCATGTGCTTATTCTGTGTTCTTAAAGATTCTGTATTTGTTTATTTGGCATCCATTAATCATGGGGCCAAAATAACACTCAAAGTTGTTTACATCTCCCCTGTGATTCAGCCTTTTTGGGAACACAAAAATCATATTACAAGTCCTCCAACAATTCCGAGAGCCTATATCCATAAACACGTATTTATATAATTTTCATCCACCAAGCCAATATTTCCCTCACCCTAAATCATTCTGTGCCAGCTACCAGATGACTACTGATCACCCCATATCCCAGAGCCCACTGACATTCAAACCAGCTAATCCTAAGCTGTTTCTCCTGCCCTGCCTTACCTTTGTTGCTGAAAACACAATAAAGCTCTTGGGAAAGCTTTTCACTGACTCCTCTTGCCTCCTGACTGAGCCTTGTATTTCATCTCTGTAACACTGCATGGTGTAGCTTACTCCCAGCTCTGGGAAACTGTATGTAATAAAAATCATTTTTTCAATGGTAATGATCACTCCATGTCTTCCCTCCATCACCTTTATAAATTAATACTTGGGAACAAATTAGTGCCATAGGGACAAGAAACAGTATAGCAAGATATGTGTTGGGGTCCTCCAAGAAGCAGATGCCAAATCAGGAATACAGGTGCAAGAAATTTGTTGGAGATATATTCTAAGAAGGAGAATGAGAAGGAAGCTGGAGAAAGCAGGAAGAGCCTTCAAACTGTGATGAAGTTGTGACTCTAGCAAAGGAAAAGGGGGAGGAAGGAGAATTGGGTAGGAAGAGTCTTGACTGCCACATAGTTCTAAGAAAAGTTTGGATAGTCTGGTGGAAAATCTTTGAGGCAAAATTTCCTATTAAACAGCCCCATGCATTGGAGGAATGGGACTCCATTAAACCCCCAATTATCCTTACCCAATGTCTTGGTGCAGTTTACGGGAAACATATTCCATTAGTCTGTTCTCATGCTGCTGATAAAGATATACTGAGACTGGGTAATTTATACAAAAAAAGAGGTTTAATGGACTTACAGTTCCACGTGGCTGAGGAGACCTCACAATCATGGTGGAAGATAAAGAGAAGCCACTTGCATCTTATATGGATGGCAGCAGGAAAAGAGAGAGCTTGTGCAGAGAAACTCCTGTTTTAAAAACCATCAGATCTTGTTAGACCCATTCACTATTACCAGAGCAGCACAGGAAATACCTGTTCCCATGATTCAGTCATCTTCCACTAAGTCCCTCCCACAATGCATGTGAATTATGGGAGGTACAAGATGAGATTTGGATGGGGACAAAGAGCCAAACCATATCATTCTGTCCCTGGTCCCTCCAAAGTCTCACATCTTCACATTTTAAAACTAATCATGCCTTCCCAACAGTCCCCCAAAAGTCTCAACTCATTTCAGCATTAACTCAAAAGTCCACAGTCCAATGTCTCTTCTATGACAAGGCAAGCCTCTTCCATCCAGGCATTTCTTCTGAAGTCTAAGCAGAGGTTCCCAAACCTTGAATCTTGAATTCTGTGCACTCTCAGTCTCAACAGCACATGGAAGCTGCCAAGGCTTGAGGCTTGCACCCTGTGAAGCCATGGCTCAAGGTCTACATTGACCCCTTTCAGACATGGCTGGAGCAACTAGGATGCAGGACACCAAGTCTCTAGGTTGCACACAGCATGGAGAACCTTGGCCTCGCCCATGAAACCACTTTTTTCTCTTACACCTCCAGGCCTGTGATGGGAGGGACTGCCACAAAAGTCTCTGACATTCTCTGGAGACTTTTTCTTTATTGTCTTAGGCATTAGTACTTGGCTCATCATCACTTATGCAAATTTCTATAGCCAGTTTGAGTTTCTTTTCAGAAAATGAGGTTTTCTTTCCTATTGCACCATCATGCTACAAATTTTCTGAACTTTTATGCTCTGATTCCCTTTTAAAACAGAATGCCTTTAACAGCACCAAGTCACCTCTTGAATGCTTTGCTGCTTAGAAATTTCTTCCACCAGATACCCTCAATCATCTCTCTCAAGTTCAAAGTTCCACAAGTCTCTAGGGCAGAAGCAAAATGCTGCCAGTCTTTTTGCTGAAACATAAAAAGAGTCACCTTTGATCCAGTTCCCCGTGAGTTCCTCCTTTACACCTGAGACCACCTCAGCCTGGACTTTATTGTCCATATCACTATCAGCATTTTGGGCAAAGCCATTCAAAAAGTTCCTAGGAAGTTCTAAACTTTCTCACGTTTTCCTATCTTCTTCTGAGACCTCCAGACTGTTCCAATTTCTACCTGTTACCCAGTTCCAAAGTAGCTTCCACATTTTTGGGTATCTTTTCAGCAGTGCCCCACTCTACTGGTACCAACTTACTATATTAGTCCATTTTCATGCTGTTGATAAATACATACCCAAGACTGGGTAATTTATAAGAGAAAGGGGTTTAATTGGACTCAGCATTCCATGTGGCTGAGGAAGCCTTGTAATCATCCTGGAAGGCAAGGAAGAGCAAGTCACATCTTACATGGATAGCAGCAGGCAAAAAAGAGTTTATGCAGGGCAACTCCCGTTTTAAAAACTATCAGATCTCATGAGACTCATTCACTATCAGGAGAAAAGCACAGGAAAAAGACACCCCCAAAATTCAATCATCTCTCACCAGGTCCCTCCCACAACATATGGGAACTATGGAAGCCATAAGATGAGATTTGGGTGGGGACACATAGCCAAATCATATTAGTTGCTATATGCTGTTTCATTGCAATATTTGAACAAAATCTGTTCCCATATAGATTTATACTTGTTAAATAAATGGAGAGTATTTTAATTGACTTTCAGGTCATTATAGATGGATACTTTTCTTCAATATTGCTCCAAAACTTGACTACTGGGGGTTTTGTAAAGATCACTTGCAGTGTGAAGTCTAAACCAGATAAATGAAGATATTCAGTTTCAATAGAATGCACTCATCTGTTCTTTATTATAAATAAATCTTTAACTCATGTGTAGTTTTGTAACATATTAGTGATTTGTCACTTGTTAAACAATGGCTTACTCAATTATTCATATCTTCAAAAATGGACACATTATATAACATGAAATAATCATATCTATTTATATTAGAAATGTTGACCTAATGGAAGAAGTTGAGGCAGAAAATATAATTTTAAAGTGTTTACATTAATCAACATGAGAACAGCTGCCCAGAAAGGACACATTTCTAAGTTGCCTGGGGGAGTGCTCCATTCAGCCTTTGTTACAAGCTCATTTTTACAGGTGAAAGGAAACCAGGAGTGGGCTGATACAAAGTTGTTTGCCAGGAATTCTCATTGATTTGTAGGGATAACATTGAGTAGTGATTGGTTATGTATTTCTAAACTGTAGGATATTAGTTATAATGTCCAGCATACATGGCATTTTATGGTTACTTGGCATCTGTTAATCTAATAGACACTCATATAGCAAGTGTCTTCAAGAAGTAATTAGCTCAAGGTGGGAGTGATACATGAGTGCTGTCACATTTTAAATGCCTCCATGGATCTGATATTTAAAGGAATTTGCATACTTCAAATTAAAACCTACTTTTTCTCATGACCAATCATATCAGGAAACTCTTTATATGTTGAAAAAGTATGAAGCATATGGTGTGTGATGGTTAACATTAGGTGTCAATTTGATTGGGTTGAATGCTGTCTAGGTGACTGGTAACATATTGTTTCGGGGAGTGCCTATAAGGATATTGCCAGAGAAGACTGACATTTGAGTCAGTGAACTGGGAAAGGAAGATCCACCTTCAATGCGAGTGGGCACCATCCATGCCAGCATGCCCAGAACAAAGCAGGTGGAAGACAGAGGGATAACCTTGCTTGTTGGGCCTTCTGACTTTCTCCTTTTTCTGTGCTGGATGTTTCCTTCTGCTTATTTTGCTCCTGGACATCAGACTTCAGATTCTTCAGCCTTTGGGTCTTGAGACTTACACCAGTGGTTTGTCAGGGACTCTTGGGCCTTTAACCACAGACTGAAGGCTGCACTGTTGGCTTCCCTGGTTTTCAACCTTTCAGACTCAGACTGAGACATAACTGGCTTCTCTTTTTCCCAGTTTGCAGATCAACTACTATGGGACTTCACCTAGTGATCATGTGAGCTGATTCTCCTTAATAAACTTCTTTTTTATATATGTATATACACATATATTCTATTGGTTCTCTCTCTCTGGAGAACCCTGAATAATACATGAGGGGCAGATACAGGTTTTACAGTATTATAATTTTTGCCTACACACTTGAATTTTTAATTGGCAATAGTAATGTCAGCCATTTTTCTCATCATGAAAGGTTTTCCTTGTTTATTTTCAAAATGTCTGCCAAATAATCTAACTGTCAATAGCCAGTATTTATCTGTTAATCATTGTTTCATTAAATATGTTGTTACGTTGAAAAAGCTAACCTGACTCACAACTGAAGCATGTACTTAAGTGGTTTTCTGAGAGATAATCAGAGTAAAAATTATTGATTGGTAGGCAGTAGAAAAGTTGTGGGGTTTTTTGGTTGTCCTTTTTACCATTTTCTCACAGAGACTATTTTATAAAGTCATATACTCAGGGGTTGATATTTAATAATTTTTTTCTTCAAGAACACTTTTAAGTGAAAATGGCACTATGTTTTCTGTGCATTTGTGGCAGCAAAGACTAAAATAAATGTTTGTACAGTGGAGTGCTGCTGTAATAAAGCACCAGCAGTTTTACCCATCATTGCCTTTGTACCATCAGTGCAACTATCACAGAGTGAAAAATAAAATGAGTTTTAGTATAATTATGACAACAGTTTAGACCTTTTGGATCACACTCATGGACAACTATTGGACCATCTGTAATTTTATTTTTAAAAATAACCGAAAAAATAACTGCTTTTGCTTAAACTGACACCAACTAAAGAATAAAAACAAACTCTGTTTTTCTTATTAAACATCCAATACTTTCATGACACTTTTGTGAGTGTCATGGGTATCTCTCCACTGTATGGGTATCTTTCCCACAATTCAATTCTCCAGTTTTCCACAGATGTCACCTGATTGTCCTTTGGTTAAACTTAATTCAGATAATATTCATTTTTAGATAATGGCGGGTCCCTAGGCTAAGGACTCAGTTCCACAGAACCGCTGCCCCATCCCACTCCAAATACTATTCCCAAGTTCAGGTTGTCACCTGTGCTTAAGACTGAGCAACTATAAATTGGAGGTTTTCACAAATACCAACTTGGATTCGATTGTTTGCCAGAATAGCTCATAAAATTCAGGAAAAGTCTTTACTTACAAGATCACTAGTTTATTATAAACACATGAAACTGAGGGTCAGTCAGATGGAAGTAATGCATAGTGCAAAAATATGAAAGAAGAGGCAAAGAGCTTCCACACACCATCCAAGAACAATGCTCTCCCAGCACCTTCATATGTTCACCAACCCAGAATCACTCTGAACCCTGTCCTTTTGGTTTTTTATGGAGACTTTATTATATAGTGGTGATTGATTAAATTATTGGTCATTGGGGATTAACATAACCTCTAGCTCCTTGTCCTTCTCTCTTCCCTAGAGCTCAGAGGCTGAGCCTGAAATTCCAACCCTCTGATCACATGGTTTGTTCCCCTGGCAATGAATCCTCATCCTGAGGCAATTCAGAAACACGCACTCATTAGCATACAAAAAGATGCTTATCACTTGGGAGATTCCAAGAGTTTTAGGAGTTGTGTGCCAGGAAACTATACAAAGACCAAATATACTTTTTTTAAATGATTAATCACAACACGACACTATCTCTTGAAATTAACTCTATGAATATACAAAATATTGAACATTTAGAAATTAAAAAACATTATGTTAGAAAATTTAAACAAGAGAATGATGACAATTGATGAAAGCCATAAAAGAACATCAGAAACAAGCTTCCTCAACCATCTACACTATCATTAATATATGTATTTATATACACTTCTATTTTCATATTTTAAGAAATCTTAAAGGATGATCTGCTTTTCTTTTTTTACTCCTATAGGTTCTCAATGTTTTGGTTTGTATTAATAGTATATTAATGGCAGCAAGTACTTAGTAAAAGAATCCTGAGTATTGTTGGAATTCTAGACCAAGAAACCTATAGTCAGTTCTAGTGAATAAACAAATAAATATATTTAAATATATAATACATTCCAGCCCTGGGTGTGTGTGTGGGAAGTGGAGAGCAGGTGTTGATATGAGTTAAACCGTAACATATTGTTAACAAACTTACAGAAATTAGTGCCAAGCACAGTAGGGGAGTTTGCCTGTTAAGAGAAATAATAAAAATAACTCTTTATCTGTACAAGATAAGTATAAATAAAAATGATGCAAATGAATGAAATAAACATATTTCACCCAAAATATACCTCTTTAACAAATTTTGAGATGAGTGCTCAGAGAGCCAGCAAACAGAAGTACCCCTGCAAAACTGTCTTTTGTGGGAGAGATTTGCATCTGTAGAGAGAGTCTGCATTGATGCAGTCAGGCTTTCTTTGAGAACTTTTCTTGTCTTCATCTAAGAAAGATTGGCTGAGACAACTTTAAAGGTCTAAGATAAATGCTTACCATCTATTATCTCTGAGAGCTGCTACCTGTGAGATTTTATCTACACAACAGACCACCTTTCCTAGTCAAGCCTATTCCTTTCCCCCTCCTGTTTTGTCACTGCAAAACAAAAAGTATCTGAGACAGCTCTCTGTCAATTTACAGGTTTATTTTGCCAAAGTTAAGAATCATGGCCTGTGTCACAGGCTCAGAAGATCCTAAGACTGTGAGCCTAAGATAGTCGGGTTGCAGTTTGATTTTATACATTTTAGAGATAAAGAAGTTATAGGCAAAAATATAAATTAGTACATGTAAGGTACACATTGGTTAGGACCAGAAAATAGAGTATCTTGAAACAGGGAGCTTCCTGGTTATAGGTGCATTCAAATATTTGCTGATTGGCAATTGGTTGAAAGAGTTAAGCTCTACACGAAGAGTTAAAGTCAGTTTGAGTTAATATAAGAGGGACTATGGAAGCCAAGTCTCTTGTCATGTAGATGGAGCCTTCAGGTAGCGAGTTTCAGAGAGAATAGATGCTAAATGTCTGTTATTGGACCCTAAAAGTGTCAGTCTCTCCAGAAAAGACCTAGTAGGTGAGAATGTCAGAGGAAGTCAAATGCCTAGGCAGATAGGGGAGGGTCCCTGGTGAAATTCCACCTTCAAGCCAAAAACAGCTTGGAGACTAAAAGTCCAGACTACTGGTACCAGATGAAATTCACTACCCACAGTGAAAACTTCTGTTTCTGTTTGCCTGCCTTTTCTTAATTGATTCTTTCTCAATAATGCCTTTTAACCAATCAAATGTTGCCTTTTTCAATACTGTGTATGGCCTGCCCCTCTGCTATTCTGAGCCCATATAAAGTCCTGGACGCAGCTACATGAGAAGCAGAGAACCACCCAACTGCAGGGGCCCACACCGTGCATCGCCTCTCCACTGAGATCTTATTGTCTGCTCTCCTCACTCTTCGATGTCCAGTGCATTTTTATCCTTCTTGGCCATAATACAAGACCTCAGGAACTGCTGAACATCGGTACAAGATATAACACAGGCAAGCGGGGGCATGCCAGTGTGGCTGAGTGAGGCCTCAGCAGGGCATCACCAGCTGGAGACCCCCAGCTTGCAAACTTACTGAAAAGAAAACCTTGCATCATTTTGCCAACTCATATGGGACACCTGAAGGGTGAGCAAATGCAGACATAGACTCTTCACTTATTTCTAAGTCTTCTTGTCCTCAGGCATTTTTCTGAAGGCAGATGAAACACCAGACCTCTGATTAGCTAGTTAAGAGTAATAGCAAAACTAGAGTCCTTTGGACCCCACCTTCCCATCACTCTCGGGGGTTGGGAATGTCGACCTCCTTCCAATCCAGTTTTTTCTATGGCATTTTTTCTTCCTTTTTTTTCGGGGCTGTCACGGCCTCTATCTCTTCTTTTACAATGTTAGGAGTGTTGTTGCCAACTACAGAGATATTATTCAGTGAAATGAACATTCGTCTCAGCCATCAGATATGCAATTCAGAACAATGTAGTTTCTGTCTATTCTAAGAGGCAAACAGGAAGCAGAGATTAAAAGTTTCTCTCTCTGTTGGAGGAACCCAGTTACATAGAGCAAGAGGCTTTTCCTTCCAGGCACCTTCACCACCCTGCACTTAAGGTGGCTTTTTATTGTCTTTTCTCCACCATATCAGGACTTAACACAGCCAGGTGAATATAGGGAGCTTTTCTATGCAAAAGGTGTTTTTTTGTTTGTTTTTAAATTTTTATTTATTTCTATTTACTTTGTTATTTATTTATTTATTTATTTATTTATTTATTTATTTATTTTACCTTTTGAAAGGCATATTACTAGACCAAGACCCCAATTCTCCCTTCCCCTTGTTTGAGGAGGATCCAGTTCCACAGCTTTACCTTAGCACTGGTCTTATGATAAGGAAGAAGTGAAGGAGCAGCCCTGCCAGCTGCTGGCTGCAGTCTGGTGAGGGACACCTGATAGTTTAATGAGTCCATAAACCTTCATGAAGCACCTCCTTGCCCCAAACTTAAGTCCAAGCTTCAGGTTGAAGTCCTAGAAAGGGAAACTAGATCCGAGGGATCCAAAGGCAGGCACAATGGAAGTCAAAGGACACTGCACAGGTGAGCATGACTAATTTCTGCTCATTAGCCCTCTGCCCTGCCATTTTATGCATGGAGGTCATGCTAGCATCCATGGATAGATGAGGTTACTGAGAGCAGGAAGCATAGGCCTGCACATAGGTATGTGGGAATATTTCCTACCCTCTATTTTTCCCCATGAACATGGGTGAAACCCAAGCCAGATTGTCACCCATGGGCTGCACCTTGCTAAGGTTGCGGGGACAAGAGGCTGCAAAGACAGAAAAAAGAAAGGGGATGCCTTTTCTTTTTCTTCCTTCTGTACCTTGGGTATTAACTGGGAGGAATAAAGAACTAGGAGATGGCTTTTTCTCCTCTTTCCAGATGGGTAATTGGTCATCTTCTCTCTGTAGCGCTCTTGCATATGTCGTGAATCACTAGAACCCTTTGGCAAACAAAACAAAACAAAAACACCTACTTCTTTCTTTTTCCTCCTATGTCTTATCTTCATAGATGGATAATTTTGTCCCAATACCACAGGACACTCCACTCAGAAGCATTCCTCAAACCGGGAAAGTTAATTTTCCCACACCTTAAACTCTTTGGCTTAAAAATGAACTGGGAAGAAATTACAGATCTAACTGAGCAAATTTCTTGAGGAGGGATGACTTTTACAGTATGAATATAACCTCTTTCTCTGCTTCCTCTTCACAGGACTCCAGGGTCGATAGGGCTCCGTACCTCCGGACAAGGGAACCCAGTAGCCTGACATGCTGGCAAAGGGTAAAAGGTTTTTTTGTTGTTGTTTTGTTTGGTTTTGGCTTTGGTTTTGGTTTTAGCAGACTTCTGACCTCTCTCTCTCCCTATGCAAACTGGTAAAAGGAATGGTAACGATTACCATTTATATCCTCTGCAAATTTTTGATTAACGGAACAAAAGATTTGTGATACCAGTCTTAAGCTGTAGTGAATCTGATGTACTTTTTGCTAATATTTGTCTTTCTGTATCTTTCTATCAAAAAGATCATTACCTCAGGATAGAATAATCATTGCAGGATTATTAGACTTAGAACTCCATAAGCCCACTGTTTAAGCCAGACTAGCAAACTGGTCAGTAACAAACTTTGCTAAAAATCTCTACTTTGTTTTACATTCTTGGGAGCTTGACCTTGTAACCATGTGGCAAAACTTTCTTTTGGTTTCTGCCATTTTACAATGATGGCCCAGGTTTAATCCTGGCTTAAAGAATGAGTTAATATCTGTGTGACTTTTGCCATTTGCTCATTCTCTTCCTCTCCATGAACAAATTCTAGCTTCCTTTGTTAAATCCTCCTTTCTCTGGGCTACCTTTAAATTTTCAAGATTTTGTAAAATCTGCTTACCACCTCTTTGAAAATACCTTGTACACTCACAGTTAAGTAATAACCTTAGTTGAGGTTTGTTGATTTCACCTGTGAGGTTACTTTTGGTGATTTTCAAAAGCCAGAAATATTGGCTGTTTGGTGTAGTCTAAGTTGGGTAATAAGGGATTTATGTGGATTTTGTTTTCTTTTAAAGAACACTATGGTTAAAAGTCAGCTTAATTAAAAGTGGATATCCAAACTATAGGTATATTTTAAAAACCCTTATGTTTTTTCTTCTCAGATCTTGTTTTTCTGGAAAAGAATATTTTCTCAGTTGACTGAATTATTTTTTTCCATTTTGTCTTGTCATTCTTTTTGCATACATGAGAGGCCCTAAGGTAACTTCTGATAGCCTGAGACTTCTTGGGAAAAACAGTACCAAGAAGACACCAGTTATCCCATTTTGGGCAAAAAAAATGATTTCCTCATATCCCAGGAATTGAAAGCAGATAGATTCCTCTCAAAATCTGTGTTTGTCTGCCAGCTATGTCTGTTGGACCCTCAAAACTGCATGCTTTCCCAGTCTTGCTTTTTGAAGGACTCCACCCAAAGGCCAATAATCCAATTAGGAGGTTGGAAAATGAAAAATCTTATAACTACTGGATCTTCTTCTCTCTGTATGTGTAATCATATATGTGTTATGTGTGTAATGTTTGTATAAAAAAGAGCTCTAATTAATTGGCTTAAAGAAAATAAATACTTAGATCAAGTATTTTTGAAGGAAAAATAAAAGCTGTAGTGTCTTTCAGTTCATGTGACTTTAATCTTTGAAAGATAAAAACAGTTTTCAAATATCATTCATAAAACAAAATGTCATCAGAATGTAAATATGTGGTCTAAATTATGCAGGTCAGATACTGGGTTTGCTAAGTGTTTTAAGGTTTTAAACTGCTTCTTCAGCTTTTGAGAACTGTTTGACTCACCTGTTTTACAATTTGTAAGGCCTGGAAACATATGGAATTAACCACATCCCTAAATATGCTGGAAATAGTTGGGCTTTATGTGTGCTTAGTGTGTAATTAAGATAACTTACCAGTTTTACATTAAAATAAAAATTGCTAAGAGTTTTGAGACTACTGAAAATAGATTTACATGAAAGGTGTGTAAGAAAAGTAAAATGTGTTTTTACTAAAGGTTATAAGGAGATATGGAAATGGGAATGTAAATTTTTTCCTAGTTTAGAGGTTTTGAGGATTATTTTAAATTAGATAAGATAAAACTAAAGATTTAAACAAGTTGTGGAAGGTTTGTAAAAATTAATCTTCCAGAAGAAATTCTGTGTGTGAACATTTTGACTAAATTACAATGGGTATTACATAGTTTTTCCATAAATTGTGTGTTGAAATGAAAGAAAAACAAGGTTTCTTTTTTTTTTTTTTTTTTTTTTTTTTTGAGACAGAGTCTCGCTGTGTCACCCAGGCTGGAGTGCAGTGGCACGATCTTGGCTCACTGCAAGCTCCACCTCCCGGGTTTACGCCATTCTCCTGCCTCAGCCTCCGAGTAGCTGGGACTACAGGCGCCCGCCACCACGCCCGGCTAGTTTTTTGTATTTTTAGTAGAGACGGGGTTTCACCATGTTAGCCAGGATGGTCTCGATCTCCTGACCTCGTGATCCACCCGCCTCGGCCTCCCAAAGTGCTGGGATTACAGGGTTGAGCCACCGCGCCCGGCCAAAACAAGGTTTCTTAAGACACTGATCTACTCTTTAACAGAAATTATAAAGGGTTATAAAAGGTTTATAAGAATCTCACCTCATAGTAAAACTAGTTAAGTTTAGATAGAATTATCTATTAGGTTTTATTAAAAAAATTGGGATTGACATTAATAGTAGACAAATGCAAGGGTGAAATTTTGCTTTCTCTCCATCGAGCAAGATTTTGATGTAATAGTAAAAAATAATGAAAGTTTTTGTTTGCCTTTTGAATAAACTGTGGAAAAAGGGAAGGGAGAAACAGGAGACAGATTGTTTGAACAGCTAAGTCCTCCTATTAATGAATAAAAAGTTTTTGCCTTTTAAAACATTTTTGAGTCACCATTTTGGCTAAACAAATGACTTTATGGTAATTTGAAATTCCAATTAATAATATCAAGTGTTTTAAACCTCTTACATATTTAACAAGCTTCCTAAAATCAAACTTTAGTTTCAAGGTTGGTTTTTCTGACCCCTAACTTTTGAATGCTATAGAGGGTCCCTGGAGTATCCAAACAAGAGGGAAGCAGGATTATTTGGTTTGGGATTGTCAATATTTTTTTTAAAAAGTTTAATCTTCTTTAGGTTATATTTTGGCGAATAATATTAATACATGTTCCAATATTGTTACAGGATTTTAAAAATTCTTATGTCTGAGAATATGCTCTCAACTATAATTAAGGTTATTATGTTACGTTATTGTAAACCTCCAGAAATAATCAAATGTATTTGTCCACTTTGTTTTTAACTATAACTGCTCTGTACATTTTGACATTCACAGACAATTGTTGTCTTGTTTAGATCCTCTTCAAAAGATGGTTTACGGTCAGTTATAGAACTTCGCCAGGTGCTCTTAAATGCAAGTTTCTGATAGCCTTGAATATTGTCACATTGAACTAACAGAAAACTGAAGTAATCTTTTTAACCTTTTGCTTAAAATGTTGCTGATCCTTGTTTTATTTTTCAGAGTCAAGGAAACTTTTCTTTTTAGTTATCTACAGCTTGTAACAATTCAGCCAGGTATCCTTTTCTGAATAAAATTTGTAGCTTATTTGTTTCTCTCTGCACAGTTTCTCCAGAATTTGGAAACTACTGTTGACTATTCTTAACTTCTGGTGATACAGTCATTTGCATAAGTGCAGTAAGAATCCATTTTCTTTAGCAACAGGACACGATTGGAGAAACTGGTTGTTTTTACCAAGGCTTTCACTGGAAGGGAAAGGCCTTTCCCTTTAAGGAATCAAGGTTGACTTGCAGAGCCAATAAAAGCCCCTTGAGAGTATTCACCTCATATCTTGTCTACACATTTTCCTTATAGGGTTCCTAACTTGTGGTTAGTAAAATATGTCCATTTCTAACAGCCCTAGGAGTCTCATGTTATCTTGGGACCTCTAGAAGTGTGGAATTTACTCAACTCACAGATATTTGAGGGTAAAACCCATGACTGCATTTGCTTTTAAAAAGTCTTATCTGAGATTCCTTATAGAACAGAGTTCCATCAAAGCCAATTTAAAAAGCCTATGTGAAAAATAATTATTTATGCTGCACTTTATGGAAATAATCAGGCCAAGTGTAAAACTAAAGTTTATTATGCAAACAACTCAGTCCTATCATAATTCATATTTACAAAAATGAACACTGGAGAGAGAAAAATTATATTTCAAAACTTATCATACACTTGTTTTTAATCTCATTAGTTGTTTTTCAGTTTTTGCCTACAGTTTAAACTAACCATGCTTATTTCTGTGAACCAAACAGTGATCTCTGGCTGGAGCTCAGAAAAATCAAAAGGTATGGACCATCAAAATCCAAACAGTCATGCAACCAGAGCTTCGGACAATGGATCTTTTTTACTGGGGACCTTTACACAGGCCTCTGAGGAAGATCTGACTGACATTTTCCCAAAACAGTGCCCCCTGTTGGCAAGAAGCAGTTAAGATTTGTCTTTGTTCTTGTTCTAATGGCAATTATATGTACCTATTCAGAAGGGGGAAATGAGAGTGGCAGGAGGCAGCCAAATGCCTATGCAGATAGGGGCAAGTCCCCGGAGAAGTCTCACCTTCAAGCCAAAACAGGCGAAATGCTGAAAGATAGGACTGCTGGTCCAGGATCAAACCTATGACCAGAGTGAGAACTTCTGTTTCTGTTTGCCTGCCTTTTCCCAATTGATTATTTCTGAATAATGTATTTTAACTAATGAAATAGTGCCTTTTCCAGCACTCCCTATGGCCTGCCCCTCCCCTATTCTGAGCCTATTAAAAGCCCTGCACCCAGCCATGCTGGGAGGAGAGAATCAACGAACTGTGAGGGTGGAGGACCATGCCCCCGTGTCCCTTCTCTGCTGAGATCTGTTCTGTCACTCAAAAAAATTCTTCTCTGCCCTTTTCATATTCCTGTTTCCAGCTTATTCTCATTCTTCTTGGGTGTGGTACAAAAGTTCAGGAACTACCAAACATGGATTCAAACTACAACACAGTTGAGTTGGGGTGTGCCAGCATGGCCAAGGGGATCCCAGGTGGGATTTTGCCAGCCAGAGGTCCCCAGCTTGCAAAGTGACCAAGAAGAAAATCCTTCATTGTAAGGGAAGAAGAATATAATGCAAATTTTCCCCACAAGAGACAGCTTTGCAGGTCTATTTCAAAACATGTCAAATAAATATATTTGGGGGTAAATTTCTTTGATTTACTTCAGGGCCTGCTGTCTGTCATGTGATGCTATACCAGAGTCAGGTTGGAATTTGGTGTCTTCTTGTCACAAAGACTCTGTTTTGTCTGTCTTTAGATCTTTGTTTTCATGTTCATTCTGGTTAGAAGTGTCTAAACTCCAAAGGGAAGAACGTATAATGAGTCATATCTGACCCCTCCTTTCCCGTCTTAGCCTAAACTGCTTTTTCAGGTTTCTTTAGATTCTAGATGCTATACCTTTCAGCTGTGTCTGCTTTTCACATATTTAAATATTAAGCCCTAAAAACTGCAAATGCTTTACTGGTCCAGCTTCTTAATGGATTCAATCCTGAGCTCAGTAGTTCAGTTGGAAAATAAAAACTAAAATAAAAAGCCACTCGTGTAAATAAAATTGGTCTTCTATTAGAATTCTATGGCAAATTTTTATAGTTTTTTGCTACTTTGACATCCATTTTTAATCTTCCCCTAACTATACACACAAACTCCTTCTTGAAAAGCTTAAATTCTTTCTCTCTCTGGGCTTCGAAATGTAAATTTGCTACCCTGTTTTCTCTAAAACTCAGTGAGTGATTCAGCCATGTGGGACAGATAAACCTTAACCTTTTCCATTTACAAAGGCACAGTGAAAATCCAATTGTCCTTCTAAACTTGTGAGTTTTAGAGGTCTCATGGCTAAAATTTTAAAATCAAGCTATAGTCTTTCTGTTTGTCTGCATTTTTATGTATATGTGCATACATGTCTCTGTAAATTCTCCTTATGGTACCAAATTGACTTATAAATAAAAGAGTTCTCATACATTAAGTAAATAAGCCCAAATGGTTTTCAAGTTAACATTGCTTTAGTAATCTCATGGTATAATAAGTTTAATGTTGTTGGTTTAATAAAAATAACTATGTCTTTTGAGTTATCAGCAATATATGCATGTGTTTAACTTTAAGGTCCTTGCTTTTATAATACTTGCTTAACATACCGTAACATAAAAGTAGTAAACAAAAAATTTAACTTGAGATGATGGCTGGATTTCGCTAATGTCTAATGAAATTTTTAAATTTTTTTAAATTTAAAATTTAAGCTAAAAATTGGTAACTTCCAAGGATTTTTTTTTTTTACTGATATCAAGAGTTTCTAAGAGTTAGCATTGTAATTAGTATTTGTCAGAAAAACTACTCAATAGAAGGAAAATACATCTGTATGCAAACTCTAAAAAAAAGTGTTTTTGATAAAAAAGATTTTTTATTAAAGAAAAATTACTTTTTTCTAGTTAGGAAGTTACTTAAATATTTCTTTAATATAAATAAAATAACAAATAAAATTCAATGAGTATAAAACATTGGGAAAAGAAAGAGAATGAAAATATTGTAAGAGGTTGTAAAAGGTTTATAAAAATCTTATCTTATGGCATCCAGTTAAGCCAGAACTGGGAATGCCTCTGGGTCATCCACATCAGGAGCAGAAGCATTTGACTTGTCAGATACCATAAGACAACCCTGGTTCCTTCGTGAACCCTTCTGTTCAAAGCTTTTGCATGCTTAAAGATTCCAAATGACTAAGAAATTAAAAACAAAACAAAACAAAACCAAACCAAACCAAAAAAAAAAAGACTGTCATTCATACCATTCACACCTAAAGACTGATTTTTATCTGTTTTAAAAATGAACTTCTCTCGCTACACAGAAGTAATAAATATGGTAGTCAGTTTTGTATTTAGAGATGTACTGGTAGCAGGGATGTTTTCATAATTTTCAGAGATTATGTATTCTTCATGAATAGTTTTATATTGCTGCTTGCAAATATGCATTTCCTAACTTGAAATATAGGTGTGAACAGTGTACCAGTTTAAAGAAAAAATTTGTCTTTTATGGTCAAAGCTGATCGAGATTGGATAGACCTGTTTATAAAGTTTTCTTAAGATGTGCTTTAGCATCAATAATACACTGATGTAAAGGTATAATTTAATTTATTTTTTGAATATTCTTTTTATGTAGTGTTAATAAGAAATAACAAAAGATTTTGTTACCTTCTAAGTAAACTACAAACAATTAATGGGAGACATTTTGTCCCATGCTGTCTTCAGTAGGTGTTTTGATTATTTTGAAAATTGAGTCTCTTCTCTATTGAAGAGTAAAGGTTTTTGCTTTTTGAGCTCTTCAAATTCTCTCTTTGGCTAAATAAATATTTTACAGTGACCTGTAATTCTATTTAGATCAAGTGTTTTAAGTACTTGATATTTGACAAACTTTCCAAATCAGTTTTAAAATTCTAAATTAAGTTTTTGACCTCAAATTTAACTTTTGGACTCTGGTATATAAAAATCATATGGAAAGCTATGTTAAATAAGAAAGTAAGAAATGATGTTTGACTTTTTATAGTTATATTTATATAAATGTGTTATTACTATGTCTTCCAAAATTGTATGAGATTCCCAAAATTCATATATATATAGGTATATGTTATCAGTCATAATTATAATTATTATGTGAAATTGTTGTATGCCAAACAAATAACTAAATTTCCTGGTCAGTTGTGTCTTTTGCCAAGGTTATTCCAAGTCTTGTCGACATACAACTATTGCTTTACTTTGATTCTTCTCACAAAGTGGTTTATAATTATCCATGATCCAAAATTTGCATCTTCTTCAAGGAAATTAATGGAAACGACCCTGACAATTATTCCTGAGTACAGGTTTTTGATAACTTTAGAGACCATACTACTGGACTAGGTAGAAACTTTCAAAACTCTAATTAAAAAGCTGATGTGTTTATGAAAATTGCTAACTACATCAAATAAAACTATAATTAATTACATGAAATTGAATTGATAGAGATCTAAAATGATTTTTCTGACTCCTTTTGCTTGAAACATTGATTGTTCTCTTTGTCTTTTGTTTTCCAAAGTCAAGAAACTTATTATATTTGAACTGTTAATAGTTACAGCAATTTGGACAAAGTATGCTCTTGTGGAAAAAAACTGAAATATTTACCTTTCTCTCTCTACCTGAATTCTCAGGGAGTATCTTTCTTTTATGGCAATATAGTTATCTGTATAAGTTCTATAAGAATATATATTATTTTGTAATACAACGCAATTGAAAATGCTGTTATTTTACTGAGGTTTGACTGACTGGTATATTTTCAGGTATGAACAAATTGCTTTGAGAAATTGAATTTGACTTATAGAGCTGATAAAATCCTCCTTTAAAAGACTGGCCTGGCACCTTGTCTACATGGTTTCCTTACAAGATTCCCGACATTGTGATATGTAAAGAATGTCACTTGTTAACACTCCCAGGATCTGCAAGATATTTTAGAAACTTAAGCATTTTTTGTGACCTGTAGATAAATGCAATTCACCCTGTTTGAATAGGTATCACAGGCACAATCTAGTAGCAAAAATTTGTCTTAGATTTTTAGCCTTGAGGGGCTTTTAAAGTCTAATCTTGTATTTCTTATGAAACCATTCTAGAAAAGCCAGTTGAAAACAGCCTATATGTTCAATTACTATTTTGGATGCACTTTATTAAAAAAAATCAGACCAAGTATATTAAAACTAAAGCTTATTTCAAAAATAAATTGGTATTAATATGTGGTGGAAAAATGGGACTGGAAGAAGAAAGCGTATGTTTTGGGAAAAAAAACAACAACTAAATTACACCTATTATTAGATTCTAGTCCTAATCATTGTTTTTGAGTTGTATTCTTTGCCTATAATTTGGGCTAAATTCTTTCCTGGATACAAATGTCCAAATTAAAGCGTTAAAAATTTCCTCCCAGATTTCTCACTTGAAATCACTAGAAATTAAAACTTTGCTTTTTCTGAAGCCCTGCAAACTAAAACTAGACAACTTAATATAATCTTAGCAGAAATCTCTACAGTGGCTTATATATAGACAGCCTTCATGCCTGTTGATGTATGGACTACTCAAGAAGTTTATTTGAACATCTGATTCAAACTACAGTTCAAGAAAAATCTTTCAAATTACCACTGCAATCTGAAGAGATTTCAGAAACTCTACAAAGTTTATAGACTAGTCCAAACATTAACTTTTGGTTTCCTTCTGTTTCCACAGAATTGCCTCTTATAAAACATCTGTTTGCCTGCATGATATATAAAGGGCTAGCCCATCTGCAATGTCACCTCCTGGATGGGACACAGCTGTTCAGCCAAACTGATGTATTCTCAGCACTAGGAGACTGATTCAAGCAGATATGAGATAATACACTTAAATTTGTTCTTGTCTTCTATCCCATTTTTTCCCTTCTTGTGCCTATGTTTTTCTTTCTTTCTTTTTTTTTTTTTTTTTTGTCTAAGAACTTCTAATCCAAATCTTTCCACAGTAATGAATTAAGCCTTTTATGTGTGAAACTTCTAGGAAAATTTCAGACATGGCAAATAAAGCAGTGCAGGGAACTTTAGCCCCAAATATGTCTCCATGGTATAACGAGTATTTGAAATTAAAAGCACTTGGAGATCAACAGACTTTGGCAGAATCTTTTCCCCTATCTACATAAAGACCAGAGAAACTCACCAATGTAGACATTTATTTTTTCTTCCTTTCCCTTTTGTTTCATTATCTATTGCACAAAAGAAGGCAGGAATAGAATGACACCTAGACAGATCTTTTCACAAGATAATGTCCATCTCAAACTCTTTCAGTTTCTAAAGAGAACAATTTACAAGTTAATCTTTGTTTCCAGATCCTTTCATTCTCTCTGGTAATCATTTATTTCCTCTCCACATAATTATCTATGTTCTGCATTCCTTCGCTCCCCTCTGAAATAAGAATATATAATTTGTGCCCCATTGGAATATTGACTAATTACTCTATGAATCTCTCTCATGTACATATTAATAAATTTGTATGCCATTGTTCATTTTTAACCTATCTTTGACAGTTGATTTTTCATGAACTTTATGAGGATAAAGGAATTTTTTCCCTTGGCCCCTACATAAGCAAAATGGATTTATCAAAGTAATTAAAAAAAAAAAAAAGAATCAAAGAATATAACAGTTTGGTGATTATAGTAATTTTCACTTTAAGACAACTTCTATACACAATAGTATTTATAGTATTCATTCTGTTAACTTTATTATTTATCTTTTTAAAGCAATTCTTGATGTTAAAATTGGTGGGATGAAAATGACCTTTTATAACAATAAAATGTCTATTTTTTTTTTTTTCCTGAAGCCCAAAGAGACCTGGTAATGAGAGGGAATGTCATATTTCTCAGGTTACTGAAAAAAATAAAGTTGAGCCATATGCTTGTGTTTGTGTTATAAGTTATATTTATGAGATATTTGTAGTGATATTTTTCAAACTATTAGAAAACACTTGCTTATTAGCCTTTTAATGTTTTCTATCCTCCTGTCTCCCATTACAGAAAATTCAAAAATACATGAAAATATTAGCAGAGTTCAAATATATTTTATAGACAAAAATCTTCAAAAGGAAAAAAAAAATGTTGGGGGAAAACTCAATCCATGACAACCATTCCAAGATAATCGCATTTCAAAAGCCATTATTAAAATACTTTATATCAGAATTATTTTGCTTTTTAACAATTGATTACATGGAGCCTAGCTTACAGGTTTACTTGAGTTTATTACACACAAGGTTTTTTATAATGATTGTTTCATTGTCAGATCATTGTTATTTCTGGATAGAATAAATTTTCTGCTATGGAAGTGCTTTGGTGGCCTACAATTATAAATCTGACTCAACTGATTTTGTCAGCAGTGGTACATCCATATGGGTCTGTTGCAACTTGATTCTTGCCTCCTTGGAAAAAACAATTCAGCTGAAGGATATAAGGCAGAGTGAGAGACCAAGGCAGATTTTGGAGCAGGAATGAAAGTTTATCAAAAAGTTTTACAGCAGGAACAAAAGGAAGTAAAGTACACTTGGAAGAGGGCCAAGAGGGCTACTTGAGAGATCCAGCTGCTCCATATGACCCTTGACTTGGAGTTTTATACATTGGTATGATCCCAGGGTTTGTGTTTCTCCTCCCTTGATTTTTGCTTGGGACAGGCTGTCCACATGCACAGTGGTCTGCCAGCACTTGGGAGGAACCGCATGTTCAGTGTGTTTACTAAAATTGTGTTCATGCTCATTTGAGACATTTTCCCTTTACCAATCAGTTGTTCCTAGAGGAAGGTCAAACATCAGTTAAACTCCGCCATTTTGCCTCTTAATGCACATGCTTGAACCTGCTCTCCAAATTTCTGAGAACTTACTGGGAAGCTGCTGATCACCAGCTTAACATGTATTCTTTCTATTGGGAGACTGCCTTTCCCTGGCACCACCTGTGACCAGTGATTATCTTAGTTTAACAACCACCTACCACCTGGGGCAGGGGACATTCCTGGGGTAGGGGACCTTCTCCTGCCCTGCGCATGTCTGTCTAGCTACCTACTCTAATCATTTCACATTTCTAGTGAAGTATTTCAGAGTCATATCCTCTTCTTGTTGCTTCCAGAAAAAGAAATAACTTTAAATAATTTAGAAATCCCATCTTGAAATTATGCTTTTTTCAAGATTTGCTACCTTTATTTGCTTTATTTCAGCTTAGCAGTCATGCATTAATATAAGTTTACCAACCATCCTGTTTTTCTTGAGACTGAGGAAATTTCCAGGACAGAGTTCTTTCAGTGCTAAAATTAGGAAACTCCAAGGCAAAAGCAAGGATGACTGGTCACTCTATCCTTACCCTTTATCTAAATATAGCATGGTTATCAGCTACTTTCTATCTCTAATTTTGAATACATTAGTTAGCTTCTTTTAGCTTTTTTGAGATTTAGTTGTTATGCATAACATGAAAATTAATTATTTTACCCTCCTAAAGTTGTTAAAGGAAACAAAAATAATTTGGTAAAGACCCTAGCACAGGTCTTTACTCATAATAGATGGGCAGTAAGTGATATTTCTCTGGATATTCTGTTCTATTCTTGGGAAATGAAAAACATTGCTAAGTACATATAATACATGAGGAGTCTTGGAAATGTTTATGAAAAATGCGTAATATATGAAAACTGTGCATGCATTTTATTTTTTTGTGCAGGAAAATAAATTCATGTAAACTTGTTATAACGTGTTTGAACATGATTTGCAAAACAGTATGGTTGGTAATCCTAGATGAGAACATGACTAATACATTGAAATGAAGCAAATCAAGGTGGTAAATCTTGAGAAGAGCATAATTTAATGATGAGATTTCTAAATTATTTGAAATTACTTTTTTTTTTTTTTTTTGCTAGAAACAACACAGAGAATAAGACTTGATTCTGATATACTTTACTATAAGTAAAGTAAGTAAGGTGGGTTTATAATTATAGGTCACCGATTTTAAACCTCATATCCATTTGAGGTAACAAGAAAGATACATTTGAAAAAAACCCATCAGAGTAATATGAATTCTGCTAAAACTGAAGAAAGAACAAGCATTAAATTTATAGTGAAGCTTGAGTGTAAGGAAAGTGAAATTATTGATGTTTTACAAAAATTTATGGAAATAATGCCCAAAAGAAATCAGCAGTTTAAAAATTGATAGCTTGTTTTACACGATAAAACAATGTTGAAAATGAAGTCAATAGCAGCAGACCATCCACACCAATTTGTGAGAAAAAAAAAAAAAACATCTTGTTCATGCCTTAATTGAAGAAGACCAATAATTAACGGCTCAAATGATAGTAAACAATGTAGACATCTTAATTGGTTCAGATTATACCACTTGACTAAAAAATTACAGTTGATCAAACTTCATACTTGATGGGTGCCAAAACCATTATGCCCAGTCAGCTGTAGATAACAGTGAAGCTTTCAGTGGAAATTTTGAACAAGTGGGATAATGATTGTAAAACATTTTTTCAAATAACTGGAACAGGTGATAAAACATGGCTTTACCTGGACTATTCTGAAGGCAAAGCACAAGCAAAGAAATAATTACCAAGAGTTGAAATTGGTCCAGGTAAAGCAAAAACAGACTAGTCAAGAACAAAGGTCATGGCAGCAGTTTTAAGGGATACACAATATATTTTGCTTGTTGATTTTCTGGAAGGTCAAAGAATGATAACATCTGTTTATTATGAGAATGTTTTCAGAAAGTCAGTCACAGCTTTAGGAGAAAAGCATCCAGGAAAGCTTCACCAAAAGCCCTTCTCCACTACAACAATGTTGCTGCTCACGCTTCTCTTCACACAAGGTAAATTTTATGAGAATTGTCATAGGAAATCATTATACTTATACTTTAAAGTCCTGATTTGGCTCTTTCTGACTTCTTTTTGTTTCCTGATGTTAAAAACAATCTCTAAAGAAAACCCATTTTTCTTTAGTTAGTAACGTAATGAACCATTGACATGGTTAAATTCCCAGGACCTTCAATTCTTTTGAGATGGATGAATGAAATTACTGGTACTATCACCTACAAAAGTGTCTCGAACTTGATGAAGCTTATAATGAGAAATAAATTTTACAGTTTTAATTTTTCTCTTTTAATTCAATTTTCCACAAATTTTTGAAGTTCTCCTGTGTAAATACCTTCCAAAATAAAAGAAAATAACATTAGAAAATTTGTGTAATAAAAGTTAAGTCAGTTCTCAGAAGAAATAATTTAAATTATAACATAAGCATACACAGAAGTAGAAAGACCCCAGAAATAAAAATAGATATGTTCTTGAAAATAGATTTTATTTTAAATTAAGTGACCAAGAAAACTATAGCAATAAAAATAATGTTCATGTGTGGTATTGGTGAGTGTTAGAAATCAATATTCACATACTCTTTGATGGAGATATAAATTTGCATCATCTTTGTAAAGGCTAATAGATACTATATCAAAGTTTACAATAAACACATCATTTGACCAATGATTTCATTACTAGTACTCTCTCCTACAGCAGTGCTTGCATATATAGCCAAAAACATGTAATCAAAAATTTCCATTTCAGCACATCATTTAAAAAGAAAGAATTAGTAAGCAATCCAAGAGTTAAATATATTATGATGAGTGTAGCTGCCATACTATGAAATATTACAAAATCATTAAAAACAGTGATACAAATCCATGAGAAAAGTCTATAATGTAGTATTTTTTTTTTTTTTTTTTAACAAAGGGAAGAAAAGACTAGGCACAGTGGCTCATGCCTGTAATCCTAGCACTTTGGGAGGCCTAGGCGAGTGGATCACCTGAGGTCAGGAATTCGACATCAGCCTGGTCAACATGGTGAAACCCTGTCTCTGCTAAAAATACAAAAATTAGCAAGAAGTGGTGGCAGGCACCTGTAATCCCAGCTACTCAGGAGGCTGAGGCAGGAGAATCGCTTGAACCCAAGAGACGGAGGTTGCAGTGAGACGAGATGGCAACAGTTCACTCCAGCCTGTGCAAAAGAGTGAAACTCCATCTCAAATAAATAAATAAATAAATAGGAAGAAAAGTACTATGCATAAGTAAGCATATAACGCGATTCACAAATTGGAAAATATTTCTTCTGAAAGATTATATGCATATGAAAGACACAGAAAGAAAGGAAGACAGCAACAGACTGACAGTTATATAGAAATACGCACCATAACATTTAAAGTTAATTTGCATTGGAGAATGGCTCTGTGAAACAGGAAAAATATTTAGCATTGTACAGTCAGGCAGGTGGCACATAACAACATTTAGGTCAATGATAGACCATATATATGATGGTAATCTCATATGATTATAGTGGAGCTGAAAAATTCCTATTGTCTATTGACAAAATAGGCATCATAATGTCATAGTACAATGCGTTACTCACGTGTTTGTGGTGATACTAGTTAAACAAACCTACTTTATTATGAATTATTGATAATAATATTGTGTACGGTACACAATAATTGATAATAAAGTAGAAATTAATGCATTATTAACTTGAAGCTAGCCTATAGCAGGAAAAAGTATTATCAAGTACAGTGCATAATACTTGATAATACATTACTGTTATTTATTTGTGTATTTACTATGCATTTAATCATTATTTTATAGTATTCTCCTTTTAGTTATAAATATAAAAAGTTAGCAATAAAATAGCCTCAAGCAGATTCTTCAGGACGTACTCCAGGAGAATACATTATTATCATAGGAGATGATAGATTTATTTTATTGTCCCTGAAGACCTTCCACTGGGACAAGATGTGGAGATGGAAGATGGTAATATTGATGATCTTGACCTTGTGAAGGCATAGGGTAATATGTGTATGTTTGTGTCTTACTCTTAGCAAAAACATTTTAAAAATAAAATTTTAAAAATAATTTAAATAGAAAAAAGCCTACAGAATAGGGAAGAAAAAAATATTTTTTACATTTATACAATGTGTGTGCTTTAAGCTGTGTTATTACAAAAGAGTGAAAAAAATAAAAAGTTCATAAAGTACAAATGTTAAACTAAGCTTCATTCATTATTAAAGAAAATATTTCAAATAAATTTAGTATAACCTAATAGTACTAACAGTACATTCTTTTTTTTTTTTTGAGACAGAATCTCCCTTTGTCACCCAGGCTGAAGTGCAGTGGCACAATCTCTGCTCATTGCAACCTCCACGTCCCAGGTTCAAGCTATTCTCCTGCCTCAGCCTCCCAAGTAGCTGAGACTACAGGTGCGTGACACCAGGTCCGGCTAATTGTTTTGGATTTTTAGTAGACACGCAGTTTGACTGTGTTAGCCAAGATTGTCTCAATCTCCTGATCTTGTGATCCACCCCCCTTGGCCTCCCAAAGTCCTGGGATTACAGGTGTGAGTCACCGCGCCCACCCAAGGGTACATTGTTGATAAGTCTATAGTACTGTATGCTAATGTTCAAAGACTTCACCTTCAGTCACCACTCACTCACTGACTTACCCAGAGCAACTTTTAGTCCTGCAAGGTACATTCATGGTAAGTGTTCTATTCAGGTGCACCATTTTTTAAAATCGTTTTTACTATATTTTTACTGTATCTTTTTATGTTTAGATGTGTGTGGATACCCAAATATCACAGTTTTAAAATGGTATATAATAGTCAGTATAGTAACATGCTGTATAGGTTTGTAGCCTAAGAACAATAGGCTCCACCACATGGCCTGGGTGTGTAGTAGGCTACACCATGTAGGCTTGTGTAAATACATTCTGTGATGTTCACGCAACAAAACCACCTAACAATGCATTTCTCAGAACATCTCTTTTGGTAAGTGATACCGTACCATACGTAAATTCTTACATATTTGAATTTTTACCTTATGCATATATTACTACTGTATTTAAAAGCAACAAATGATGTATTTTCCAATAATTATTATAAATACAGTTTGCTAGAAATTTGTCGAAGTTGGGCCTCAAAAAGTGGTGAGAAAATGAAGAAATATCCATTTTGTTAATTAGCTTACATGAAGGTGGGTCATGTTATAGCCTGGATGGGTTGTCAATGTATATCTTAAATATTTTACTACACTGGCCTGCCATGAAGCCCTGATTTGATATCTGGAAGAAATTATACTTTTCATTAAAAAAAATAAAAAATAGGCCTGGTGTAGTGGCTTACACCTGTAATCCCAGCACTTTGGGAGGCCGAGGTGGGCTTATCATGAGGTCAGGAGATCAAGACCACCCTGGCTAACATGGTGAAACCCCATCTCTACTAAAAAAAATACAAAAAATTAGCTGGACATGGTGGCAGGTGCCTGTAGTCTCAGTTACTCAGGAGGCTGAGGCAGGAGAATGGCATGAACCCACGAGGCGGAGCTTGCAGTGAGCCAAGAGCATGCCACTGCACTCCAGCCTAGGCACCAGTGCAAGACTCCGTGTCAAAAAATTTAAAAATTTAAAAAAATTTTTAAAAAAGTAAAAGCTTGAGCAGAAGTCCAAAGAATAGAAGTGTTTTAAATATTGGCATGAGCATGAGAGGGTGAGTGTAGTGGTGCGGACTAATGGAAAACAGAAGCATGTTTGGACAAAGTCAGTGGAGGATCATCAAAGGTGAACAAGACTTTCAGTTCCACGGGCAGAAATCAGGTGACATGCCAGAGGGCAAAGTCAACATTTTTTTAATACCTTTATTTTTTTACTAGAGAAAAGCCAGTTATATCCATCCTATTTCATCAATTCATTTTTTAAAATTTTTATTTTAACTTTTGTGAAAACAGATTGTATCTTTCAGTTAACAATGGCTTCAGTAGTGTAAGTCAGCCATAGGGAAGCTGTGTGAAAATTTATCCTTGACATATCCTGTTAATATCAAGAAAAATCCTGCTTCAAAGAATCTTAGAATTAACTTACAAATTCAATGCTCCCAATGTTATTGAAACAGATATTTTAAGAGTGAAGGGTTCTGTCATTTTAAAACATGTAAATGGTAAATGGTACATTTTATGTTGAGGCTTTAACATTTAAGGGAAATGTATCTGTGCTGAAACCTCTACATACCTCATCTCATTTTACTTTAATCACATCCCTGTAAAAGAGATATTATTATCACAACTTTCTTAAGAGGGAAATATGAGGCTGAAAATTAAGTGGTAAAGGTTAGATTTGAACCAAAGTGACTTGTCTTCAAACACCAAGTTCTTAACTGTAAACTGTAGAAAAATATTATTAATAAAATGTGTTTTGAAATAGCAGCAAGCAAACCATTCAATATTCAGCCCACTTTAATGTGAGCATCTGCCTTGAAGTGGGCACAGTGCTAGGTTATGGACCTATGAGAAAGATGAAGACAAAACACTTGACTTAAAGATAGCAAATGGATCATTTCCATTCATGGCAAAATAGGCTTGTGGATGGACTACATAAGGAATGAACTAGCACTTAGCCTAGCCAATAAGAAGCTTCTGTGGTTAAGTTAATCTGTAAGAGTTCTTCATAACAATGCAATAAACATTTTGTGGTATATGCTTTTCTCACATGATGAAGTAGAATCGTGAATGGGAATGAATACATTATCTATTAACTTGAAGCTAGCTTATAACAGAAAAAAAGTATTATCGAGTTCAGATTGGTTTAGGAATTCAACTGCTCTGGCATCAAATCAAATGCCTTCAAGTGAATTACCTTGGTATCTTTTCCACATACATCCCATGTCTGTAATCTAAGACTTAGTTTTTGCCTATAACAAAGAATCTTACAATAAGGCCCTGATGATAAGCTTTTATTAGAGAGTCATGTTCATGTTGTGTATGTTATCTGAGATTTTTAGATGACTTTTTTTATTAAGCATCTACAATTACTATGCAACTCTGAGATATGAAACCTAGTATTATACTTGCAGAGTGATTTTGGCAGTTATCTCATTCTACATGGAAAGGTAATATGAAGTAAAATGCACTTACTGTGGCAATAGAATGCTCCAGTGGATATTACAGTTATTTGTAAATGTCTGAGCAAATTTAAATTGTCCCTTTCAATTTATATACATATTGAAACATTAAATCTGTTGATTGTTTTGCGACGTATCATGGTAGTACAATGTCTCATAATTACGTTTTGGGCTAAGAACTACCAGGGAAAAATAAAGTGTAAATTGCCCTTAAATTTATAATATTCTGTATTTAATACATGTACCAAAGCCTCTCCTACATTCTTAATTTTTCAGTGCTAACTTCACATATGTATTGTGCTCTTTCAAATTTTGAATTAAGCTGTATTTTAACAAAACATATAAACTTATTCTTGAGAAATCATATTTATAATTTAAAATGCTAAAATCTCCTTGGTAAGGTTTAAATGATTAATTTAATACTTTACATACCATGTAAAAATATTTTAAATAGCTAAGGTAAATCTAAAACCAGAAATATTAAAGGCCAGATCAATTATTTCTGAGAGGAAATGTATTCATTTCTTAGTATAGAATGAGACCACCACTTCTCCTGCTGTCTTTCCCAGCTTTTCCCCCGTCTCCCCTTTTCCCTAGTTTATAAGACAGGAGAAGGGGGAGAAAGCAAAAAGTTGGAAAGAAACAGAAGTAAGATAAATAGCTAGACGACCTTGGCACCACCACCTGGCCCTGATGATTAAAATAATAATGATAATATTAACCCCTGACCAAAACTACTAGTGTTATCTGTAAATTCCAGACATTGTATGAGAAAGCACTGTAAAACTTTTTGTTCTGTTAGCTGATGCATGTAGCCCCGCGTCACGTTTTCCACGCTTGCTTGATTTATCATGACCCTTTTACATGGATCCCTTAAAGTTGTAAGCCTTTAAAAAGGCCACGTATTTCTTCTTCAGGGAGCTGGATTCTTAAGACGTGAGTCTGCCAACGCTCCCGGCCGAATTAAAAACCTCTTCCTTCTTTAATCCCGTGTCTGAGGAGTTTTGTCTGCGGCTCGTCCTGCTACATTAGCACTGCTGTGACAAATTATCACAAACTTGCTTATTTAAAACAATGAAACATATTCTCTTGCAGCTCCAAAGGATAAAATTCCAAGAAGAAGATGGTGACAGGACCATACTTACTCTAGAAGCTCCAGAGGAGATGCTTTTCCTGCTTTTTCCTATTGCTGCTAGCTGGCTAATGGCATATTACTTAAATCTCTGCCCCTGTCTTCATATTGTCTTCTCATTTTTGTGTCCTCTTCTCCCTCCCTTCTCTTCCCTCCTCTCCTCTCCCCTCCCCCTCCTTTCCCATCCCATCCCCTCCCCTCTCCTCTCTTCCCTCCCTCCCTCTCTCTCTCTCTCTCTCTTTCTCTCTCTCTTTTTCTTTCTCTTTCTTTCTTTCTTTCTTTCTTTCTTTCTTTCTTTCTTTCTTTCTTTCTTTCTTTCTTTCTTTCTTTCTTTCTTTCTTTCTCTCTCTCTCTCTCTTTCTTTCTTTCTTTCTCTCTTTCTTTCTTTCTTTCTTTTTCTTTCTTTTCTTTCTTCTTCTTTCCTTTCTCTGTCTCTTTCTTTTTCTTTCTTCTTTCTTTCTCTTTCTGTCTCTCTTTTTTTTTTTTTTTTTTTTGATGAAATTTCACTCTTATCACCCAGGCTGGAGTACAGTGGCACCATCTCGGCTCACTGCAACTACCTCCTGAGGATAGCCCGGTTTCTTCTGCTTCCGCTTGACAAGTACTAGGATTACAGGCACCCACCACCACACCCAGCTAATTTTTGTATTTTTATTAGAGACAGGGTTTCACCGTGTTGGCCAGGCTGGTCCTGACCTGCTGACCTCAGATGACCCACCAACCGTGGCTTCCCAAAGTTGTGGGAATAAATTTAGTTTATAGGAATAAATTTAGGAAAAGTAATAAATTTTAAAATTAGAGAAGACATTTAGTAATTAGGGATAAATTTAGCAAAAGAAGTAAGTGCAAGATTTGTAGTTAGTCTGAAAACTACAAAATATTTGTGAAAAGCAGTAAAGACCCAAGCAAATGGTAAGAAATCCCTGTTCATTTAAGAGAAGATGTAATATTGTTAACAAAACAACACTTGGAAATTGATCTGCATATTCAGAACAATTCCTATTAAATTTCCAGCTTTCTCTTTTGTAGTTACTGACAAGTTGATTTTAAAATTTATATGGAAATGCTAACAATACAGAATAGCCAAAATTATGGTAAAAAAGAAGGAAAAAATTGGAGGACTCATAATTTATAAATTAAAATTTGACTGCAAAGCAGAATTATGCATATGAATGTGGTATTAGCATATGTGTAGAAAGTGGAATAAAATGAAGAATCCAAAAATGTTATTGGATGTAATATATTTAATAATTTTGCAGAGTCCAAAATTATTGAATATATCTTGTTGATACAGATTGATGAAATAAAATGGAGAGTCTAAAAATAAACCCTTGTATTTTTGAACAATTAATTTTAGAAGCAGTGCCAAAGTAATTCAATGGGGGAAATAATAGTTTTATATTCACAAATGGTACATGGGGCAACTAGATATCTACATGTAGAAGAATGAATTTGTACCCTTATTTACTATTCCAGAAAATAATTTTAAATGCATCATATCCCTAAATATAAGGTCTAAAATCATAATAGTCTTTGAAGAAATCATGACAATGTGTTAGTCAATTGTTTCTTGGATCTGACACTAAGAGCACTAGGGACAAAATAAAATATTGATAAATTGAATTTATTCAAAATTAAAAGCCTTTGTGCTTCAAGGTAGATATCAAAAATGTGAAAGAAAAACCCACAGGGAGAGAAAATGCTTATAAATCATATATCTGATAATGGAACTTTATTCAGAATATATACAAAGCATAACTCAATAATGAAAAAAAGCTCAATTAAAAATGGGCAAAAGTCTTCTCTCTCTCTCTCTCTTTTTTTAGTCTAGCTAAAGGTTTTTTGATTTTATCTCCAGAAAACCAAATTTTTATTTTATTAATCTTCTGTTTTTTTGTCTCAATTTCATTTATTTCTGCTCTTATCCTTATTATCTCTTTCCTTCTACTAATTTTGAGGTTGGTTTGTTCTTGCTTTTCTAGTTCCTTAAGGTGCAGTGTTAGGTTGTTTATTTGAAGTCCTTCTACTTTTTTGGTATAAGTGTTTATTGATATAAAGAATCCCACTTAGTACTGCTTTTACTATATCCCATAGATTTTGGTATGTTGTATTTCCATTTTCACTTGTTTCAAGAAATTTAAAATTTTTGTTTCATTTTTTAAATTGACCCATTGGTCCTTCATAACATTTTGTTTAATTTCCATGTGTTTGTATGTTTTACAAGGTTCCTCTTGTTATTGATTTCTAGTTTTATTCTAGTGTGGTCAGAGAAGATAGTCTGTATGATTTCTGCTTTTTTTTTTTTTTTGTCGTTTAATTTGTATAGACTTCTTTCTAACCTAAGACATAGTCTGTTCTGGAAAATGCTCTATGTGCTGATGAAAAGATTGTGTATTTTGTAGCAGTTCTGTTCTATAAATGTCACTCAGGTTTATTAGATCTGGCATGTAGCTTAACTTCACTTTGTTGTTGTTGATTTTTTCTCATTTCTGTTTCTTACTGAGAATGAAGTATTAAAATTTCCTACTGTTATTTTATTGCAGTCTTTCTCTCCCTTTAATCTATTAATGTTTGCTTTATATATTTAGGAGTTCCAGTGTTGGTTCCATAGATATGTATAATTGTTATATCCTGTTGATGAATTTACTCTTTTACTGTGATATAATAGTCTTCCTTATTTTAGTCTTTGATTTGGAGTCTATTTTATCTGATATGACTATAGCTACTTCTGCTCCTTTTTGGTTTTCAGTTGCATAAAATATGTTTTCACTCCTTCACTTTCAGCCTATATATTTAAAAGATATAACAACTGAGACCTAAGAAATACAAACACTCATCAGAGACTATTATTAACAGCTATATGCCAAAAAATTGGAAAACCTAGAAGAAATGAATAAATTCCTGGACACCGACAACCTATGACACTGAACCATGAAGAAATAGAAAACATTAACAAATCAGTGACAAGTAATTTGATTGAACCTGTAATTCGAACTCTCCAATCAAAGAAAACCCAGGACCTGATGGATTGACTGATGAATTCTACCAAACTTTTAATGAAAAGCTGATGGAAGTCCTACTCAAAATATTCAAAAAAAAATGTAGGAGGAGGGAATACTTCCAAACTCTTTCCATAAGACCAACATAACCCTGATACCAAAATCAGACAAGGAAACAACAACAGTGAAAAAAATAACAAAACTACAGGGCAATATCACTAAACAAAAATCCTCAACAAAGTACTAACAAACAGAATGCAACAAAACATTAACAATATCATTCATCATGATCAACTGAGATCCATCCTGGGGATGCAAGGATGGTGCAACATATACACATCAATAAATGCAAAACGCTACATTAACAGAATCAAGAACAAAAAATATATACTTCTTTTAATAGATGCTGAAAAAACATTTGATAAAAACACCTTTTTATAATAAAAATGCTCATCAAAATGGGTATAGAAGGAAAATGCCTCAGAATAATGAAGATCATTTATAAAACACAGCTATCATACTGAATGGGGATAAATCAAATGCCTTTCTTTTAAATACTAGGATAAGACAAGGATGCACACTTTCACTGCTATTATTCACCATAACACTGGAAGACCTGGTTGAAGAAATTAGGCAAGACAAAGACATAAAGAGCATCCAAATTGGAAAGGAAGGAGTCAAATTACCCTGGTGCTCAGACAATGTGATGTTTAGAGGTAGAAAATCCTAAAGACTCCACCAAATTGATAAATTAATTCAGTGAAGTTGCAAGAAACACAAGCAGCATATGGAAATCAGTAGCATTTTTATATGCCAACAGCTAAAAATCTGCAAAAGAAATGAAGAAAGCAGTCCCATTTACAATAGTTGCAAAAAGATGAAATCAAAGGAGACACAAAAAAATTCCATGCTCATAGATCAGAAGAATTAATATTCTTAAAATGTAAATATTACTCAAAGCAATTTATAGATTCAATGCAATTGTTTTCAAAATACCAATGACATTCTTTGCAGAAATATGAAATAAATCCTAAAATTGATGTGGAGCCACAGAAGATCCAAAGAGCCAAATCAATCCTGAACAAAAAGGACAAAGTTTGAGGCATCACACTACCCAATTACAAAATTTATTTCAAAGATATAGTAACCAGAACAGTATGGTATGGCATCAAAATAGACACATAGGTCACTGAAACAGAATAGAGAACATAGATATAAATCCACACATTTACCACTGACTCATTTTCAAGAAAGGTACTAAGAACTTGCAATGGAGAAAGGAGAGTTTTTTCAATGGTCATCCATATGCAGAAGAATGAAACTGGTTCTTTCACTGATCATTTTTCACTGATATGGTTTGGCTGTGTCTCCACCCAAATCTCATCTTGAATTGTAACTTCCATAACTCCCACATGTTGTGGGAGGGACTTGTGGGAGATAATTGAATTATAGGGGTGGTTTCCCTCATACATGGTAGTGAATAAGTCTCATGATCTCATGATTTTTATAAGGGGTTTCCCCTTTTGCTTGGTTCTCATTCTCTCTTCTCTGCCACCATGTAAGACTTGCCTTTCACCTTCCACCATGATTGTATGATTGTATGGCCCCTCCAGCCATGTGGAACTGTGAGTCCATTAAACTTCTTTTTCTTTTTCTTTTTTTTAAAATTATATTGTAAGTTCTGGGATACACGTGCAGAATGGGCAGGTTTGTTACATAGATATACACACGCTATGGTGGATTGCTACACCCATCAACCTGTGATCTACATTAGGTATTTCTCCTAATGCTATCACTCCCCTAGCCCCCTCATCCCACAATAAACTCTTTTTCTTTGTAAAGTATCCATTCTTGGGTATGTCTTTATCAGCAGTGTGAAAGCAGGCTGATACACGCACCATACACAAAATCAAATAAAAACGGATTAAAGACTTGAATCTAAGACCTGAAACTATGAAACTACTAGAAAAAATATTAGTCTGGGCAAATGTTTTTTATATGACCTCAAAAGCACAGACAACCAAAGCAAAAACAGATTTTTGGGATTCCATCCAGCTGAAAATCTTCTGTACAGAAAAGGAAGCAAGCAAAAAGTTAATAGACAACCCATCATATAGGAGAAAATATTTTTGAACTGCCCATCTAACAAAGGATTAATAACTAGAATATATAAAGAGCTCGAAGAATTCGATAGCAAAAAAAAAAATTCAATAAGCTAATTAAAAAATGGACAAAAGATCAGAACAGACATTTCTCAAAAGAAAACATAAACACAGCCATGGGTGTAAGAAAGTAATTCTCAGCATCACTAATCATTAGAGAAACGCAAATAAAAACCACAATGTGATTTTATCTCACCCCAACTAAAGTGGCTTTTGTCAAAAGATAGGCAGTAACAGATGCTAGAGAAGATTTGGAGAAAGGGGAACCCTCATAAACTGTTGGTGGGAATGTAAGTTGGTACAAACACTATAAAGAACAGTATGCAGACTCCTTTAAAAAAACTGAAAGTAAAACTTCCATTTGATCCAGCAATTCCACTATTTGGTATATATTCAAAAACAGAAGGAACTTGATATATCAAAGATATATCTGCACTTCCATGTTTATTTCAGCACTGTCACAATAGTCAAAATATGGAATCAACCTCGGTGTCCATCAGTCGATGAATGGATAAAGAAAATATGGTATATACTCACAATGGAATACTATTTGGCCAGAAAAAAGAATAAACCGTTATTTTCAGCAATATGGATTGAATTGGAAGTCATTATGTTAAGCTAAATAAGCTAAGAACAAAAAGACAAATATTGCATGTTCTCATTCATAGGCAGGAGCTAAAAAATTGGATCTCATGAAGATAGAGAGTAGAGCGGTGGTTACAGAGGCAGAGAAGGGGAGTGGGGAAGGGCGATAAAGAGGAAAAGAAAAAGTATATGCATGTTTTATTGCCACTGGACTATACATTTATAAAGATGACAAACTATGTATGCATATTTGTACCTCAAGAAAACTGTTTTTTAAATGGGCAAAATATACGAATAGGTGTTTGTCCAAAGAAGATACACAAATGTCCAATAAGCAATGAAAATATATTCAAAACCATTGACCATTAGAGAAATGCAAATCAAATCTGCAATGAGATACCAGTCCACATTCAACGAGATGGCTATAATAAAAATAACTGGCAATAAGAGTTGATACGTGTGTTAGTGCATTTTGTGTTTCTGTAAAGGAAGAAGTGAGATCATATAATCTATAAGGAAAAAAGGGCTTATTTGGCTCATGTTTCTGCAGTTTGTACGAGAGAATAGTGCCAGCATCTGCCTCTGGAGAGGCCTCAGGAAGATGACAGTAACGGCAAAAGGCAGAGGGGTTCCACCTGTGTATTGCATTGTGGGGTGGGGGAAGAAAAATGGGGTGAGGTGTCACACCTTTAAATAACCAGCTCTCACATGAACTGATAGAATGAGAGCTCACTCATTACCATGAAGACAGCACCAAGCCATTCATAAGGGATCTATTCCCATGATGCAAACACCTCCCACCACACCCCACCTCTGACAGTGGGGATCACATTTCAACATAAGATTTGGAAGGGATAAACATCCAAATGGTATCAATGAGGATATGGAGAAATTGAAGCCCTCATACATTTTATGTGTGTGTGTGTATGTGTCTGTGTGTGTGTATGTGCGTGTGTGTGTGTGTGTGTGTGTGTGTATAGTAATGTAATGTGGCACAGTTGCTTTGGAAAAAGTCCTGATGGTTCTTTAAACGGTTAAATATAGAGTTCTTAGCATACAGCAATTCCATGTCTACATTTATACCCAATAAAAATAAAAATGTATGTCTGCAAAAATATTTGTACAGATGTTCATAGCAGCATTATTATGTTAGCCAAAAAGTAGAAATAAATCCAAGTGTTCATCAGCTAATGAGTGAGTCTTGAAAATACGGTATATTCACATACTGGGATATTATTAGGCAATAATTACGAATGGAGTAGTAATGTCCACTAAACGGTGGATGAACCTTGAAAACAGCATGCTAAGTAAAAGATGCCAATTACAAAAAGAAAACAGTATGTGATTTTATTTATATGAAATGTCCAGAATAGGCAAATGTATAGAGACAATAAGTAGATTAGTGCCTGCTAAAGCCTGAAGGCAGAGGTCAGATTGGGAGATGGAAAGTGACTACTAATGTCAGGGCTTTTTTTTTTTTGGAGGGATGATTAAAAAATCTTAAAATTTGATGGTGGTCATATTTTTGCAACTTTGTATTTTAAAAGCCCTTGAATTATAAACTTTGCATAGAATAATTATATGGAATGTGAATTATGTCTTAATAAAGCGTTTAACACAAACCAATAAAAATTTATAGCTAAAAGACTTTCTCAGAAGAATTTCTAAAATATTAAGTTATTTATGTGGACTTCTTGTTTCTTCTTCTGTGTTTTGATTTTGATTGTTTTTTTCCTTCCTGTAGCATTGGCCAAAATGAGGAATAAGGAGCAGGATGGAAACTGATATTGTGGAAGTTTGGGTGAGAAAAGTAATTTGAATTTTCCTCTAGGGGCATACTGCTCAAAGTTGCATCATAAAACTCTGTCAATGTGCACCAGAGAATAGTTGGTGTGAGAAATAATATCACAAACAATTTTAATAATTATGTTTAAATCTGAAAACATGGTTTTGCTTGTTTGAAAAGTGGTTGCCTGTTACATGCAAGTCACCTGATATGGGAAACCTGGAGGACCAGTCTAGTGACAACAACGTTCTTCATTGCTACAGCCTACTTCAATGTATTCCGGGTTATATGAACTTACATATCACATCCCACAACTTTAAGGAACTGAACCCCCAAAGATTGTATGACACTTTAAAGTAACTATTATAAACAAATATTTCATGTAAACATACTTGAATAAGAAGAGGATAGTTTTGACCACCAGTTTTAGTGTATATAAGCTGTCTAATGGAACTATTATGAGGTTAAAACAAGAATAATCTATTCAAAAATAGTTACTTTTTAACATTTTACCAAGAAAATTTGAAGTTAAGAAAACTTATGATGATTTATCTATTTTGATATGAAATAGAAAACATTATTAACCTATGAAATGAATTAACATCATAATGTAGAGGTAATTCAATGTAATACATAATTTAAAGTTAGAAGTTTTAAGGAGGTAATCAATATAGTCAACTAAAGATAAAAAATAATTATTACCATGCTTTATAATGCCACTTAATAAGATGAGAATTTATCAGAAAGGTTTTTTACTTCACATAGGGATGCTGGTTAACTGTTCATGTAGTACCTAAGATGAGTTACAAAACATGACTATTCCACATTTGTTGACTATATCTGTCATAACAAGAGAGAAGTTAGGAGTACGTAACAGAGATTTTGAAAGAGAAATGGAGTACATAATAATTCCCTTTAAAGCAAGGGAAACATTTTTAGAAAGATAAAGAGGAAGCAATTCTTTTTGAAAAAAACATGTTATATAGAAAGCATTTTTTTTAAATACATGTTTTTAAACTGTCTCCATTGTCAGGCAATTTACTACTTAAAATTATGCTGAAGTTCAAAAATAAAAACGAACAGGTGTGGCCTGTGGGGCAGGGAGCAGAAATTTTGGAAACTAATATTCTACCCTATGTAAAAATTTGTCAAATAAAGAGTTATGGTTGGTTTTGAAAATGTTGTGAATAAAAAATCAATATATTTGAGATAAATTTTTGCATAATGTGATATAAGACTGAAAAAGATGTTCAGTGATTTAGAGTGCACAGCAAAGGACACCCTTCTTCCACTTGGATACACATAATCTGCTATATAGCTTTTCCATTTATGATAGCCAATATAACCAGATATGCAAGTAAACAAACCCTAAACCTTTAAATGCAATATCACGAAATTATTTTAGCAAATTTTTAATTTAAAATGTAGCATGTTCAATCTGCTGTAACTAATGTTACAGTGAGAAGTAAGTGAATTTTATAGCATTAATCAATATCATTAAACTAATATATAATCTAGTTTTATCATACCCATTAGTAGTTTGTGATGTCAGATATTTATCATACATTAGGACAAAAGTACATGTTTATAATTTACACACCTAAAAATACAAAAACTGAAAGTAGTAGACTACGTTATTATCCCCTAAAATGTACTGTTATTCCCAGAGGAAATTATATATCTCGGACCCACTGTTACCAACTTTTGCTATGTCATATTGGGCAATGAAATATGATTAGTGTTATAAAGACATTTAAATAATGAATAAAAAGATGTAAATTAGTGTCCCATGGCTGCCTTAACAAATTGCCACAAACTTGTAGCTTAAAATAAAAGAAATTTATTTTCCCATAGTTTTAGAAGGAATCTGAAATCTAGGCATAAGTGGAGTTGGTTCCTTCTGTGGAGGCTCTGTGGCAGAAACTGTTCCATGCTTCTTAGATTCTCGTGGTTGAGGACCATCCTTTTCGTTACTTCAGTTTCTGTATCTAATATCACATAACCTTTTACTCTGTGTGTGTCTGTGTCTTCTCTTCTTTTTATGAAGACAACTGTCTTTGAATTTAGGGTTATACCTGAATCCAGGATGATTATATCCTGAGATCACTAACTATATCTGCCAAGACCTATTTCCAAATGAAGTCATATTCTGAGGTTCTGTGTAGACATTAATTCTGGGGGGACTCTATTCAACCTACTACAATAAGTAACTTGTATTAGATTTCTGGGGTTGCCATTGCACAATACTGCAGACTGGGTGGCTTACACAGCAGAAACTCACTCTGTCACAATTCTGGAGGCTAGAAATTTCAGGTGAAAGTGTCTTCAGGCTTGGCTTCTTCTGAGGTCTCACTCCTTGGCTTGGAGATACCTTAATCACTGTGTCCTGCATGGTTGGTCCTCTGTGTTTGTGCCCTAATCTTCAATCCTTATAAGGACATTAGTCTTAAGGGATTAAGGCTCAATTTCAGAACCTCATTAACCTTAATTGCATTTTTAAAGACTCATTCCCCATGTACATTCACATTCTGAGGTACATGGTATTAGAACTTTAACATATGAATTTTTGGGAGGATGTAATTCACCCATAACATAACCAAAGTAAAATGAGCAAAGAAATTGGACACTTAAAAGATAAAGATCTACTAATAATAAATAATTACATGAAAAAGTTTTCAATATTAATGGCATTAGAGAAATGTAAATTAAATCCAAATAATACGGATTTACTGCTTTAGATTTAATATATGAAGAGTTTTGAAAATGTCACTCTTCCCTTCATGACAAAAGAAAGCTGAACAAATGAAAAATTAACACCTTTTCTTGGACACACTGGAGAACTGAGGTTGTAGGGCAAACCATAATTGGAAAATATTGAGACAGGTGAGTCCTAACAGTTACAGCTGGGACTTGCTCACGTGAAGCAAAAGGTTCTGTAGTCATAAAGCGGAGTAAGAAACTACCAGAGACATCAGGCTTAGGCAGCCCTCAACATTTGTCAGTTTTACCTCCAGGGACCCCACCATGATTTTACATTGAAGATCTGAGAAAGATCCTCTCAGTGCTCTGGTGGGTGGGTGTGTGGGGGGAAGAGTAATTATTATGAAAAGCCACAAAGGCCTTTTTTTTTTTTTTTCTCCATTAAAAAGACTTACTTCCCAAGGGGAAAGGCAGTAAAACCCAAGAGCACTGGAAAGCTATATGGGAATGTTAGAGCACAGAGAAACAGACCCATTAAAAGACAGATTCTGTTACAAAATCACAACAAGTTTCTCGTCTAGTCCTTGTACTGTTAAACCAATAGTATTCCAGTATAACAGCAGTTGATTACAGTTGACAGGGCCAAAAGATGCAGACTGTATCTGAGAAGGAGTTCTTAGGGAAGCTCAGTGACAGCAGGGGAGATAGAAACAAGGACCTAGAGGAATTTAAGCCCATGTACCTGAGAGTTACCATAAACATTAAGTGCAATCCAACTCCTGAGTCAAATTAACATAAATCCTCGAACTAAAGTCTGGTCTACCTCGGTTCCTATTACTTACAAAATGTTGGATTTTGCACAATGAAGTTTCTTTGTGATATTTCATTTTGAATTATACATTGAATAATGAGGAGCATTATAGAGAGAAACTCTGCAGACCTTTGTGCTATAAACATTATTCTTTGAGTATCTGAGGAATCACATTCTTAGAAACATAGAAAAGGTTGTGCATATTATCTGAACAATATTGAATTCAAACCCTGATTCCACTGCAATTTTATGACCACATGTATTGAAATGATAAAAATAGTCACTAGTATCCTTATATCTGTTATACTTCAACAAGACGTGTTAGCATTCCAACACTTACATTGTTTTTAACTAAATGATGAAAGGCTATGTTATTAATTTTTAGGATGTCTCCATTATTCGATGTTGCTTTTTTTGGTTTGTAATGGACAGTAAGATTTGATAAATATTTCCTAAAATTGTAATTGCTCGCTTTGTAATGTATGTCATTCTTCTCTCATAGTTTCAAAGTGTAGCATTTTAAAGATGTATTAAACTGTATTCATTTACTAAATAGTATATTCCTCCTAAAAGGACACAAATCACTGTACATTTCAGACAGGGATATTACCCTAATTTGACTAAACCACTTGCAAACTGAGGCCTCTAATTAAATGTCAAACAATAAATATCTACAGCGTGTATATTCCTAAGCCCTTAGCCTCAGCAAGAGAAACAACTGAAGTTTCTTCTCTCTGAAAGCCACAGAGCATTACCCTGAACAGATAACTTACTACTATATATTCTTTTTTTTTTTTTGAGGTGGAGTTTCACTCTCCTTGTCCAGGCTGGAGTGCAACAGTGCGATCTCGGCTCACTGAAACCTTTGCCTCTCGGGTTCAAGTGATTCTCCTGCCTCAGCCTCCCAAGTACCTGGGATTACATGTGCCCGCCACCACACCCAACTATTTTTTTTTTTTTTTGCATTTTTGGTAAAGACAAGGTTTCACCATGTTGGTCAGTTCTCGAACTCCTGACTTCAGGTGATCCACCTGCCTTGGCCTCTCATATTATGTGTTCTTATAACTGGTCCAGACCTCACCATCATGGCTTTGTAGATTCTATATTCTTTAGAAGGAATTATCATTTGAATCTAAAAACTCCATTGTCACAAGAGCAGGATGGGTTCATTTTCACCAATTGGCAGCAGAGAGGTGGAAGCAGCTCAGAGTGTATGCTGTCAAAAGTCAATTATATTTTATATTTAAATGGATTCTAAATGCAGCAGATTTTGCCAATGATTGCACTAAAATTTCAGAAATCACCACTAAATAACTTGTTTTTTTAACCAAAACCCACCTGTACCCAAAAACCTACTGAAATTTAAAAAAAAAAAAAAAGATTACGAATTCCTGTAGAAACAAAATCAACATCTCTGAGGTAAAGGTCTTTTATTTTTGAGCCACACTTAATGCTAGCATAGCCTGTCGAAGGATGAGTTTTCAGAATCTCTGCTCTGTATCCACCAAGCAGTGTTCATCATTACAAGGCACTTTCCCCAAAGTGGTGCTAGAAATCTGTGATATACTGACTTTCCTCTCATGAGATAGTCAATTCCCTCACTCTCCTCTCTGATCTTTTGTAAATTATGTATCAGTGAAATATTTCATCACATATGAGCTTCTGATTGTTACTTATGCAGTTGTGACAACTTTGCCCTGAATAAATTTGTCTAGCACTCATAACATTTCTTCCTACTAGATAATTGGGCTGGATACAAATGTAACTAAATTTCAGAAAATCCCTATGGGGAAAAATAGTTATATGCAATCTTTCCAAAAAAAATTCTAGAGTAGTATCAAAATATCACAGTGCAAAATAAAAGGGGGAATTTAGAATAAATAAAAAGCATTTAAACTTAACTACATGCTTTGCCTATAGCCTCGGGAAAAAAATACTGTTTGAAATTAAATAGACTTTTAATCCTGTATTTTTTCACTTTTTCCCACCAGAGAGAATTTATTAGAGATAGTAATACCTTACATCTGTATAGTATATTTCACTTTTCAAAGTGCTTTCCCATGAATTATTTAATTCTCCAAAGGTCAGTTGACATCCCATCTACATTGAACTGTGTTATCAGAATGTGCTTGGCCTTTGCCTCTGCGATTCCCAATGTTTGAAATGTTTTTGCTTCTTTATACCCTTCTGTGCTTGGCTATTACTCTTTTTTTCTGTTCCTAACCTAGAAACTGTCTCTTCAGGGAAGTTTTTTCTACCCTGGCCTCTGGTTAAAAGCTTTTCTCATTTATTTATACAGAATGGTGAATTCCATTGTCTAGAAATTCATTTTCATACAATATTGTGATTTTCCAGTTTCTGATGTGTCTTTTCCCATGGGATATAAATTCCTTTTAAACTGAGTCAGACCTGTTCATCATCTTTTCCATTACTGGGAGACATTTAGAAGGTGCTCTATAAAAATCTGTTGAATAAATGAATGAATAAATATTAATGAATGAACATATTTTAATACCTCCTTTGAAAATGGATATAAACTGGTATGGCTTGACTGTGTCTCCATCCAAATCTCATTTTCTCTCTTGCCTGCTGCCATGTAAGATTTGACTTTGCTCCTCATTCGCCTTCCACCATGATTGTGAGGCCTCTCTAGCCATGTTGAACTGTGAGTCTATTAAACCTCTTTCCTTTATAAATTACCCAATCTCAGGTATGTCTTTATTAGCAGCGTGAGAACAGACTAATACAGTCAATTGGTGCCAGTAGAGTGGGGCACTGCTGTAAAGATACCTAAAAATGTGGAAGCAACTTTGGACTGGGTAAGAGACAGGATTTGGAACAGTTTGGAGTGATCAGAAAAAGACAGAAAAATGTGGGGAAGTTTGGAACTTCCTAGAGACTTGTTGAATGGCTAGGACAAAAATGCTGATAATGATATAGACAATAAAATCCACACTGAGGTGTTCTCAGATGGAAATGAGGAACTTGTTGGGAAGTAGCATAAGGTGACTCTTGTATGCTTTAGCAAAGAGACTGGCAGCATTTTGCCCCTGCCCTAGAGATTTGTGAAACTTTGACCTTGAGAGAGATGATTGAGGGTATCTGGTGGAAGAAATTTCTAAGCAGCAAAGCAAAGCATTCAGGAGGTGACATGGGTGCTGTTAAAGGCATTCAGTTTTTAAAGGGAAACAGAGCATAAAAGCTCAGAAAATTTGCAGCCTGATAATTTGGTAGAAAAGAAAACCCCATTTTCTGAGGAGAGAATTGAGTCTGCTGCAGAAATTTGTATAAGTAACAAGGAGCGAAATGTCAAGCACCAAGACAATGGGGAACATGCCTTCAGGGCATGTCAGAGGTCTTCATGGCAGCCCCTCCTATCACAGACATGAAGACATAGGAGGAAAAAATGGTTTCATGGGCTGGGCCCAGGGTTCCTCTGCTGTGTGCAGTCTAGGGACTTGGTGTCCTGAGTCCCAGCCTCTCCAGTTCCACATACACTTGAGTCATGGCTTCAGAGTGCAAGCCCCAAATTTTGGAGGCTTCCAAGTGGTATTGAGCCTGCAGGTGCACAAAAGTCAAGAATTGAGGTTTGGGAACTTCCACTAAGATTTTGGAGGATGTATGGAAACACCTGGATATCCAGGCAGAAGTTTGCCACAGGGACAGGGCAGTGTGGAAGGGAACGGTGGAGTGGGCACCCACACAAGAGTCCCCACTGGGGCACTGCCTAGTGGAGTGAAAAGAAGAGGGCCACTATCCTCCATACCCCAGAATGGTAGATCCGTCGACAACTTGCACTGTGCACCTGGAAAAGCTGCAGACACTCAACACCAGCCCATGAAAGTAGCTGTGAGGGAGCCTTTAACCTGCAAAGCCACATAGGTGGACCTGCCCAAGACCATGGGAACCCACTCCTTGCATCAGCATTACCTGGATGTGAGACATGGAGTCAAGGGAGATCATTTTGATGCTTTACGATTTGACTGCCCTGTTGGATTTTGGATTTGCATGGGGCCTATAGCCCTTTTGTTTTGGCCAATTTCTTGCATTTGGAATGGCTGTATTTACCCAATGCCTGAAATCCCATTGTATTTAGGAAGTAACTAACTTGCTTTTTATTTTACAGGCTCATAGGCAGGAAGACTTGCCTTGTCTCAGATGAGACTTTAGACTGTGGACTTTTGAGTTAATGCTGAAATGAGTTAAGAATTTGGGGGACTGTTGGGAAGGCATGATTGATTTTGAAATGTGAGAACATTAGACTTGGGAGGGACCATGGGCAAAATGATATGAGTTTGCTTTGTCCCTACCCAAATCCCATTTTGAATTGTAGTTCCCATAATTCCCACCTGCTGTGGGAATGATCCAGTGGGAGATAATTGAATCATGGGGGTGGAACGTTCCTGTGCTATTCTCGTGATAGTGAATAAGTCTTGTGAGATCTGACAGTTTTATAAAGGAGAGTTTCCCTGCACAAGTTCTCTTCTCTTGTCTGCTGCCATGTGAGATGTGCCTTTCACCTTCTGCCATGATTGTGAGACCTCCCCAGCCACGTGGAACTGTAAGTCTATTCAATCTTTTACTTTTGTAAATTGCCCAGTCTCAGGTATGTCTTTATCAGCAGCATGAAATTAGACTAATATATAAACCAACTCTGAGTAAAGTAAAAATGTTAGTATATAAAACTGTAGATTTATATAGCCAAAATATAAATTATTTGAGGTTTTTTCAAAGGGGAGAGATGTCACCTTATTCAAGGTATATTTTAAGTGCACTGCAAAAGAGGGAAACAAATATTATCATCTCAGTTTTGCAAAAAAAAAAGAAAAAGAAAAAGAAAGAAAACTGTAATGAGATGCCAAATTGCTGTTCACAGTGTTTTTGTATGGGTTACTTCAAAAACCAAACCTGAGAGAAATATTTGGGTGCAGGTGGCAAGAAGTCCTAGAAATTAAATGCATTACTTTTTGTATGTGTGTGTGTGATCCCCTGAGAATCTAATTGTGTGGTAATAAAATAAAAATTACAGCATATAACAGTGATCAGACACATTTTATGTGCCAGACATTGTGTAGGTCCTTTTAATGGATTATCTCATTCTATTTTTACAGAAACCTTATAGAATAATTAATTTCACAATCCTCAGTTTTTAGAGGAGGAAACAGAGGTTTAGAAAATTGGTTTTGTGGTAGAGGTTACATGGTACAAAATCTGATGGCTTGACAAAGAATCCCTGTTTTTATATTTTCTGTGTGTGATTTAATTTCTTGGTTATCTTATCTATTAAAAAATATAATAGTGAACATCTCATGGGTTTGTTCTGATGATTAAATTAGATGATATGTCTTACATGTGGCTGACACATACAGTGTTCTCTTTATGAGAGCTCTTATCCCTAGTAATTTTTCCTCCAGATTACAAGATCTATGATGGCAGTGATGTATCTGCTTAGCTTAATATTCTTCTTAGTATTGCCTTATTAAATGGCTGAGTGATTGAAGTTTTGTGTGTCATTTAAAATCATTTAGTATGTGTTAGAATCAAAATTCAAACATGTCTCAAGTCAGGAGAATTCATGCTCTATAACCATTTGTTTCCACATTTCTTAAAATAGCATTATTCCAATTAAGCATATAATCAATAATCTATAGGAGTTGCAGTAATTAGCAAGATTTAATACTGGTTTATAGAAAATTGCTTTTAAAGTTTCAACATGGGATGCCAGGTGCATATATCCCTTAAGAACAATTTTAAATCCCAAGATACACCTGAGATATCTTTTTTTTTGCTTTTTCTCTCTGCCACTTCCTACTCCCACTCTCACTTAAAAATGTTTTCTTTCCATTTTCATTGCTGCTGTATTTGTTGATGTCTTCTTTCCCTGAAACTTTACAGAAGAGATAACCAATTTACAGATTTTTCCTTATTTTTCTTATTTTCCTCAGTGTGAGATATTTGAGCAGCATCATTTTTATTTCTTAGATGTGGTGGGCGGATGTTGTGTAGGTGTGGCAAGTGATTAATATATTATGTGACAATAAAAAGCCTCCTCTCATGGTCATGTCAACTTGCACCACTTGCAAAACTGTATTTTATTTTGAATTATACATTGAATGAGTAGGACAATTACACAGAGAATCTCTGCAGACTTTGATGCATTATCCTTTGAGTATCTGGGGAATCCTTGGAGTATCTGAGGATGAGGAGCAACATAGCTGCATTTAGATGCTAATGTTAGTACTTTGTACATAAAAGACAAAAAAATGATGCAACCACATTTGAGAGCAAATTCAGTTCTAGACTCCACTGGGCAATTTGTAACAATAGTAGGCCTCTGCAGAAGCTCTGGAATGGAGAGAAGTATGGAGCTTGGGAGAGGATGAGAAGGGTTAAGATGAGGCAGAGGCTGGAACTGTGACAAGGATTTCAGCAGGTAAATCTCTCAGTTCTGTGAGTTCAGTGAGGTGCAAGAAAGACCAGATGTGAAGTGCTGGAGGTGCTAGCTAACCTTGTGGCTAAATGCAGAAGGAAGAAAAATTTCTCTTAAGAACAAGAGATAAGCAGAAGCTAAGCCTATCGCATCTTTCAGATGATATTAACTGGTGGCAGTAATGTATTTTGTGCAGTTGTATATGACCTCAGTATAGACGATGATGCATAGTAACTTCTTCCCAAACATTATAATATTTAAATGGGTATAATTATGAAAATCCTTCTTCTTAGCATTGAAAAAGAAATCCTGTATGATCAACAAAGTTGCTTCATGGTCACACTAGATTTTAGTTTGTAATATTAGAAGCAATAAAGTAATTTTCTCTATGTGTAATTAATAAAATTTTATCCCAATTATTTGCAATTTAGTTTTAGTACAGTTTTGTCACAAATTACAGTATTCTAATTTTACTTTTGAAATTATTTTCCTGTCTTTATTTGTGTATGATTAGCTGAATTATAATTCAGCTAAGCATGTATAGGGAGAAAAGAGTTCTTTTGTTTAGAAAATTTCCAGCAGGCTTGACGATATAAACTTTGTAATTTAAGGCCTCAAGCAGGGAGAGGGAGGCATTACACAAATGCATTTTGTGTTTGTTCCAACAAATATCCAAATAATTTTAAATGTAGTTACTATAATTTACCAATGGCTGGTTTAAAACATTTTCATAGCATAACTATGTCACTTTTTATGTCATATCATAGTAAATAAAAATTGAAAAGCTAACTACCAGTAAATTGCTAATGGGTTAAGAGAAATTTAAGCATATGTATGCTATGTATGCTGCAATGAAATATTGGTCTAAGTGGTCATTTGATTAGCTGGCCCTTTTTCAATAACCTTTAAACTCCCAGCAATCTTCAGTCAATGAGTTTATCCATCAAGGTAGATATGTCTTTGAAGTGTTCAATCTGGCCATTACAGAAAAGGAAGTAGCAATTATTAGAATCTGATTGTTTGGATATGTGATTCAGATTATGATAAAAGCTGTTCATTACTCTCAGGGTATGTGATGCAGAGCATTCAAAAGCTCTTCATTACCCAGGAAACACCTTCTTTGGCCTTGAAGTTTGACTTTTTTACCTTGTAACCAAAATTGCACCAGATATGCATTCATGTAGAATAGTCAATTCCCATAGTTATTCTATTGTGATAGAAGGCTAACCAAAATATTATTCCATGGGTGCCTATGATATTTCAGTGATGCATGTGCAAATAACCTTTTGTATTTCTGTGGCATCATTTCTCCAAGAAGCTCAAAGCACTTAATAGGGCTATTAAATCCTCCCAACCTTACCTTTGAGGGAGAAGTAGAGATCTCTGACAACATAATTCACATGCAGTTACATATACTGCAGATCAAGTCTTGCCTCTTATAAGGTTACTGTTTATAATAAAAGAATCCAAAATAGTATTGACTGTTAATGCAGGTATTGATAGATCTGCTCAATTTGCTCAATATCTATCTATTGAAAGCACAGACTGAGGCACTGTTTGACATATTTAATCTGTATGCTCTGACACTATGATAATAGCTGCCATTTATTCAGTGCCTATCATGAATGATTCACTGGGCTAAATATTTTTATGCATTCACTGTAATTTCTCACAATTAACATCTGATATAAATGTATGTATGAGAAGCTTCAGTTTTATGTAGTAGGCTGCCTGAATCCTCATAGCTGAGAAGTGTTGTTGGTGCTGGAAATTAAATCCAGTTATACCCAGTTCTAGAATTGTTGCTTTATCATTATCTCAAGCAGTTCTCTTTTGATGAAAAATATCACCTCCCTAAATTAAGATTATCATTCACACTGACAAAACTGATTTTTCTCAAAGTCCTTCATGAAATAATACTAAGTAAATTATTGAACATTAGGGCTGCTAAACATATTGAAGTCACTGCATTATTTCAGAGATGAGATTTTTAAAAAGACTAAAAAATAAATCAAAAGATACTACTTCTTACATAAATAATGTCTTAGCTATATATTGATATAACAACAATATAATAATATAATGACATCATCTGTCTGTCTAACTATCTACCTAGACTTATTAAAGTTAATATTATCTTTGATTACAGATTGAAACCTATGGAACACTATGCAGCCATACAAAAGGATGAGTTTGTGTCCTTTGTAGGGACATGGATGCAGCTGGAAACCATCATTCTCAGCAAACTATCGCAAGAACAGACAACCAAACACCGCATGTTCTCACTCATAGGTGGGAACTGAACAATGAGATCACTTGGACACGGGAAGGTGAACATCACACACTGGGGTCTATTATGGGGAGGGGGCAGGGGGGAGGGATTTCATTGGGAGTTACACCTCATGTAAAGAACGAGTTGATGGGTGCTGACGAGTTGATGAGTGCAGCACATCAACATGGCACAAGTATACATATGTAACAAACCTGCATGTTATGCACATGTACCCTAGAACTTAAAGTATAATAATAAAAAGAAAAAAAAAATGAAACCTAAAAGTACATAATCCCAAGCTTGGGACACTCCACTTGTGTAAGAGATTAGAAGTTATGATTTTTGACTTTACTATCCTCAGTGAAGGGAATAAGCACAATAGAAGTTACTAGTCTTCTTTTAAGTTATTAATTAAGAATACAAATTGTAAAGATCCTTGACTTTCCCTATAGAATGTGTTCACTTCCATCTTCATACAGGTAATGTCTGCCTTCAACTGACATCAAACAAATTTAAATATTTCAACCAAATGAATATGTTTAACTCAAAACTACACACATGGGCTTTCTGGGTAATTCTCTACAATTATCGTGAACACAGTTATCATGTACACAATATCATGTGTGCAATAAATATTGGTACAATTGTTTCAAAAGACCTGGTTGTATGTAGTGCCTTAAAAACTTTCAAAGTCAAGGTGTTATCCAGTTTATGTTGATATTAAAATGTGAGATCCTTTTCTAAAATACATGAGAACTTTCAGTAGGCTTATTAAGTAAATATTATTACTATAATTTAAATGATGGTAAAATACAAACCTATTGTTCTGATTAACACTATAAAATATTAGTAACTACACAATATGGCAAATATTCAAATTTTGGTAAGAATATAACCATCTTGCATCTTAAATTACTTGACATTAAAAAAAACACACATTTACTTGTATTTTTAATATATCTATCTGAATACTGATCTGTTTACTTATCTACATTTATATCTGTTTTCTATATGTTTTAAGATACTGCCAAGTGTGAGAATTTTTCAAATTATCATTTTCACATTTATTTTTTGGAACTACAATTTGTTTAGTGTTTATTGTTTATTTGTTATTATTTGTATGGTGATATTAATATCCATATTGAGGGGTACCAAATATAAAGAGAGATTATTATTTTATAAAAATCACTAAATTTCTATTTAAAGTGTCTAGTCAACTTGATGGCAGAAAACATAATCTTTGTTGATTTCACAAAATCTTAGTCAATTCATAATTTCTTTCCCTCTTTTTTGTAGGAGCGGCATCTACCTTTCAAGGGATAGGGCATTAAGGTCAGGAGCATCGTGTAGCTTTTAAATGATTCCAAAAACTTACAAAATTTGCTACATGGGTAACATATATTTTGCCATGATAAAACCATGGAGTGTGATCCCTCTTTTCATGAGAATGTATGTCACACCTTAACGGAACACATGTGTTTGTTATTGGCTTCAGTTACTAAACTCCAAAACACATAGAAACCCATGATTTGACAGACACATTGAGAGCATAGGTTGTGACAGGGCTACACACTGCCAGCCTTTGAACTATTTGCTGAAGCCTTGCTTGCCAACCCTGGTACCACTCGTTAGTGTTAAGAACCTTGTGTATCCTTGCAGATGTCGATTTTGTTCATCAAACCATGTCTTCCAAGAACCTTTCATAAAAAGCTACTTCTCAGATTTCGATTAGACTTTATATCTACCAGGGTCTGCTTCCACCCCAATTGAACAACTAAACTTTGATTATTTGACTCTAAGCAAAATTGAAACTTGAACAACTAGACTTTGATAATTTGACTCTAGAGGTAATTAGAGCTCATCTGCTATTTGGCTAATGTATCTTGTCTATCTAGTGTAGTCCCTGTGAGATTTATTCTGATTATTCTCCATCTCTTTGAGCATTGTTCAAAAAAAAAAAAAAAAAAGGAATCCCTTTGTGTGGTAATTAACTGTGATTTTTGAAATCCGATCACAAATAGGATAAGGTTTTACAAATTTCGTTATCTCCTCATTTTAACCATACAAATAAGGAGTCATTCACCATTGTTTGATGTCTGTCTAAGCGGGCATTTGTTAAAAATTATTCATACCATTCATGCTATCTTGGTACTTTCTCACTGGCACATTTTAGGGTATCCTTGTTCCAAGTGGTTTGGTCTACATTGATTTCTACTGCAATGAATTCTTATCATAGTCATTAGCAAGTTTGGGTTCTCCTTTACTTCTTAATAATTGCATAAATATTTCTTTTCAAAAAGATAATTATTTACCTATATTCAATAATTAGGTGGCCCAGAAAATACTTAATGGGATGCTTCAAATACAGCTTACAGCCAAATCTAATCTTCTGCTAATATACCACATTGATTGGTGGGAATAGGAAATTATCTTCCTCTGAGAAATAAGGCACATGCTTGTTCAATTTCTCAGTATCCAAACTTATCCATGGTTTTATCACTACCACATTCACAGTTTTGTTCTGAGAGGAGTAGGGGGTTGAGATTGTTCCGAGGCTCACTTCAGAACTAAAGTCTTCAGATTTATTTCTGATCTTATTCCTTTCTCAGCCCACAGGAGAGAAAAAGAAAATCAACAAGACAAGAGGTTAGTCAAGTGTTCTACCAAAACTGCTGTTTATGGGAGGTGCTTGACACTGGAAGCTAGAAAGCCACAATATGGCTTGATTTTTGTTTGTTTGCTTGCTTCTAGCTTTGCTTTGAGTTATGCCCTAACCTCTCTGCAGAATGTAGACCAAGTTATAGTTGGAATCGTTGAAGATAGCAGAATATATAAATGGAGAAGGAAAAGATAACACAGGCAAGAAAATACATAGATCTACATTAATTAATACTGCAAAATTTTATCTTACCTTATAATTCTTGAATTAAATATACTTTTTTTATATTTATGGCTACACGTAATACATTTTCAACCTTCACAGTAACTCTTTGAGAAACACAAGACTTGATCAAGTTGTTACATTTTATCTATAAGAAAAATTTGTTATTGAAATGAGTGATGTGTTTACATTCATTTGTGCCCCTGAGAACAAATACCATTGTTATTCCAATATTCCAAACTTCAAGAAAAATTATAAAATTAGCATTAAGAACACTAGTTGATAGTCAACTAAATAATTTTTAAAAACCCATGATCATAAATAATTACTTGTATAAATGTCACTAAATACCAATTGTATGTTCATATCACATTATATCTAGGAAAAATGATAAAATTTTTAAAATTATAAACATTATTTTGAACATCAAGATATAGTTTTCTGATTCAATTGAAAAACTTTTAATCCAATTTTTCTACTTAATAGAATTCCAAGTACTACAAAATAAGATTTAATCATTAATTTTTTCTCTGTGATACTTTTTATTGCTGAAATTGATCATTTTTATTTTTTTTCATTTTTATTTTATTTATTTATTTATTTTGAAATGGAGTCTCGTTCTGTCGACCAGGCTGGAGTGCAGTGGCACAGTCTCAGTTCACTGCAAGCTCCGCCTCCCGGGTTCAAGCCATTCTCCTGCCTCAGCCTCCCGAGTAGCTGGGACTATAGGGGCCCACCACCACGACCAGCTGATTTTTTGTATTTTTTGTATTTTTTTTTTTTTTTCACTAGAGACGGGGTTTCACTGTGTTAGCCAGGATGATCTCGATCTCTGACCTCGTGATCCACCCGCCTCGCCCTCCCAAAGTGCTGGGATTACAGGCATGAGCCACTGCACCCGGCCTTTACTTTCATTTATAAGTAGGTTTATAGGTATCTCTTCATGTTAGAAAAATTATGTAATATTTTACCTACTTAAAATTTTATTGTGCTACAGACATTAAACTGGCATCTGTTTAGCAAAATTCAACTACGATTTTTTTTTTTTTTTTACATGAACCTCAATCAATTTAGAGTTAGTGGTTTAGAATTTAATAATGATAATATTGGAGCAATCACTGTAGGAAGTCATCCAAATTGTCCTTGAAAAAACTTATGTTCCAGTTATTTTGGCATGTTATCTCAGTAAGCCTTCCCATAATCATTCTTCCCAAACACATAGATTGATTGGATATGTAAGTGAATCATTAATGACAAGTACATTAATGAGCATATAGAAAGAAATTTAGCATATTCTGAGCACATATACATGGCTCTTATTTGACAGTACTATAGATTACTTCTATCATGTTTTTACTGTATCCAGAATTATATGACTCTCTTTTGATACCACTATATTTGTTTATGCCCTCCATTTTTCTAATAAACAATTCATATGCTCCATTAATGTGTCAATAAAATGAATACAATTGGACAAACTGCACTATTTTCATCTCTCAAAACAAAACATTGTTATAAAAAATAAAAATGTATAATCTCTCTTGTGTACAAATAAGACTATAAGATTGTATCAACATTTGCTGAGCCAAAATATATATGTTTTAGATAATATGTTACTATTCCATAGCCTTACTTAAAAAGCATGTATGTAAAAGTCAAAGTACACAAAGGCAATTGATGTTTCAGTCAATTGCATTTCCACATGCCAGTAATTAACAAGTAAAATTGAAATTAAAAAAAATTAGCACTAAATAATTCAAAATATATTTAAAATTATTTTCATTTATAATTCAAAAGTGAATTATAAATCTAACAAAATAAGTAAACAGTCTGTATGCTGAAAATGACAAAATGGTAACGAAAGATGTCAGATTATTGAAATAAATTGAAAGGTATACACTGTTCATGTATTGGAAGATGCAATATTTTAAAAATGCCAATTCTGGTCAGGCTCAGTGGCTCACACCTATCATCCCAGCACTTTGAGAGGCTGAGGCAGGTAGATCACCTGAGGTCAGGAGGCTGAGACCAGCCTGGACAACATGGTGAAACCCTGTCACTACTAAAAATATAAAAATTAGCCAGATGTGGTGGCAGACACCTGTAATCCCAGCTACTCAGGAGGGTGAGGCAAGAGAATCGCTTGAACCCTGAAGGTAAAGGTTGCAATGAGCCAAGATCACGCCACTGCACTATAGCCTGGGTGGCAAAGCGAAACTCCATTTCCAAAATAAAAAAGCCAGTTCTTCCAAAATTTATCATAGATTCAATGCAATCACAATGAAAATCTCATTAGAGATATAGACAAATTAATACTAAAATTTACATGGTCAAAATACTATAATAATCAGAACAATTCTGAAAACAAAAGAACAAAATCAGAGAAACTATATTGCCTAATTTTAATAATTACTATAAAGCTGTAGTAATCAACACAGGATAGTAATGGCAAATGATAGACATAGATCAATGAAATGGAATAGATAGCACAAAAATAAACCCATAAAAATACAGTCAAATTATTATTCACAAAGATACAAAGTTGTCTCAAGTAGAGAATGAGTATTTTCTCAATAAAATCAAGAAGTAGTGCTGGAACAATTGTACATTTCCGTATGTCACCAAAAAAAGGAAAATTAATCTTAACAAAATTAATCTAAAATGTTATCTGAAATGATTTTAGATTCATTATGGAAACTTTACATTTATTTTGCTAAGAGAAAGATGTCAGACCCAAAGGGCTACATGTTACAGGAATTAATCCATATGACATCATTGAAAGTGTAAAATTATATAAGTAGGAAACAAATCAGTGTTTACCAGAGAAAACTGGAAAGTAGTTGACTAAGAGGACACACACACTAATTTTGGGGATAATGAAACTATTCTCTAGTGTATGGAAAAATCTAAGTGTGGAAAAATCTGTAGAACTGTATATTATAAAGCAGGAACTTCAATGTACACAACTTACACACACACACACACAACCAGAGGTTCAAAGATCTCAGCAAAGAATGCAGACTTGCGGACTTAGACAAAAGCATCTAATTCTATTACAGATAACTTCACTGAAGGGGTGAGTAAAAACAGGAACTGATTTAAGTACCTGTGAATTATGATATTTTCACTGCAAACTGTACAATTAAAGACAAAATAAGCTGTAAATAAATGCTGTGTTCTAGTTGCTAAAAATATTTCTCAAATTGATATGGGTTAATAATTCTGAAACTCCTTTCCATGTACACTGGGGTTGAAAAAACAGGTAAATGAAAGGTAGATAGTGAATAGCTAGAGTCAAGTTTCTCACTGTTGGACAGTGAAGTTACAGAGAAGAAAGGGGAAGACTGGAATAAATTGTATTCTATTGAATTAGCATTGGAGATATCAGTAGGGGTTGTTTTTAGCTTAAATACATACATACATATAGAATTTATATATATAGACAGCTAAATATTTGTATATATAATTATACATAAATTTTAATAGATTTATGCAGGTTAAAATATACATTGTATTAGAATATATTATACATTATAATATTTTATATTTATACATAGTATAAAATATATAGATATGTATATTTTTATTACATATTATATTAGCATATCTATATATCTATATAGAGAGACAGAGAGATAGAGAGAGATTTGGCATCACTAAAAGTGGTGACATCCTAGTAGCTACAATCACCAGTACTTGTCTTCTAATGCTACTTTCCAATAAATAAAACAAAAACTTATTGAAGGAATGGTAATTTTTAGGATTGGGATAGGGCAACTGCAAAATGAGCTTTGAGTATCTTTAATTATATTTCACGAAAATAATTATTTAAATTTGTTCAGGGTTTGAATTCATACCCTAAAAACATTTTCAGAATGTTTAATTGGACATCTGAGGTACATTAATTATTTCTTTAGATACTGGTACAGTTGACAACTTTGAACTGATTCATGGTTTGGTTGTTTGTTTTTATTCTGATAATGAAGAGTTTTAGCATCACCAACATAATATTGCCCACAGGAGCATTAACTATACAGATAATAGTTCATTCAGCTATTTTTCTCTTATGTATTAGATATCATCTTATATTACGTTTTAGAAAATATTATTATGACTCTGTAAACTTGGCATAAATGTCTTTTATTTGCTTTCAGGACATCTATACTTTATGTAACTGATCACTTTGTACTGTCATTAATATGTCTCCTTCAACAGACTAAATTTTGCTACATGAAAAGGATTCATGTCTGTCAATAGATTCCTAGTGAGCAGCTCAGTTCTGGGTACATAACTTAGATCACAAATATATTTTTAATGAATTAATGTTTAATAGTTCAAATATGCATGTGTTTACATCCAGAATGTAGCACTACTCATTTTGACTGCCTTAGATGTCAAACCAATTAATTGTTCAAATGATGAGAAATTAGCAAACTGAATTTAAAACTGTATTAATGGAAAATATTTCTAAACCACAAAATTGTTATCTAAACATCCTTTAGAACATTTCTATAAATAGGGTCCCATATGGTATTAAATTAGAATATCTTCTCCTCTGAGAACACAAGGCATATTTTCGCAACAAGGTCCAAGGTCTCTCTGGGGAGAACAAAAGAAAAGATTTTAAAGAGTAGGTGAGAAGGCTAACCTTGGAAATATGTAGATGCATTTTTTTTTCTATAACTTATGTTTTTTAAAAAATACGCTAAGAGCTAGTAAAAATAACCACTTGGAGAGGAAAAAGTAAAAGGAAAATTGAGGAATTTCATTATTGATTGGCCTTGCATCTTGGGAAAGTAGGTGGCTAAGCCTGAGACGGTGAGAGCTGTTAACAACGGGAGGAGGGCTTCACAAGAGTGAAGGATTTGCCTTTGTAGAGTGGCACTCTGGAAAATGGAATAGGCGGGCAATAAGAGATAAAATATTCATGAAAATTACATGGCATACGGGAATATCTTAAGCAAATTAGACACCAGAAATTAGCACAGGCACTAGAGGAGATTGAAAAAAATACTAGATGAACAGCTGGGGCTAAGTCTGTGTGCACTGGAAAATAGTCTGGAGAATATTTTCCTAAAATATCATCATGGCTAACTGGATTAAAATCACCTGAGGGGCTTATGAAAAATGAAAATTCTTAGGCCACAAGGCAGTCTTTCTGAATCAGAAGCTCCGCAGGTGGGCCCTATAATCTGGAATTTAACAACTCCTGGAGTAAAAATTTATGCACATTAAAGTGATATATTACATTAGGAGAAAAGAGAGCATAAGCGAGCCCATGGGAGAGAGAGAGAAAGAGAGTGAGAGTATGTGTGTGACAGAGAGAAAGAAGACATAGTAAAGGTACAGGTGTTTTTCAGTGGCTAAAATGAGCTAGGAAGTTTACCATAAAGTGGGATGTAGAAAATATTCTACCTGTGTTAACTATTTTGATGATTAGGAGACACAGTTTTGATATAGCTGAACAACTAAAACTTAATTACTCTAGGCTTAGTTAGAAATACAAGTCTAATTTTGTCATAGGTAGGGGGACATACAGCTATCAGAAGGGTTGTATTAATAGCAGATTTTTAGAAAATTCTTCTTTCATAGAGACCTGAAACTCTTGTCCCTCTATATAAATATTTTCCTTTTTACGGAAATACAATTCTTAATAATTGTTACTGTTTTATTTCTTAAAGAAGCATCACAGACATCACTTCTCCTTTAATCTCTGTGTTTCCCCATGTTTTCACTTATGCAGTGATAAATACGTTTACATATTTGAATATACATATTTCTGTATTTTCTTCCTTTGTTCTTTGGTTCAGAAGCCTGTAACTTCATTATATTAAATATATACTTCCATATCTATTTAGTAAAGGCTTGGTTTTGTCACACCTAGGAATGTATTCATTGGCAGTGTTAAGGGCATTAATCAATGGGCTGAGTAAAACCCCTCATCAGGAAATAATCACTTTCCCCATCAGCCTCAGGAAAGTTTATTCATAGAGTTGAGGGCATTGCCTATAATTTCCAGGGAATATGGCTTATAATTTGCTACAGAGGGTTATCTGTAGACTGTGACATTTTGTATTCCTTTACCCTCATCATTTGTCTATCTCCAAAACAAGCGAGCAGTGCAAACTCAGGACCCAGAGACACTGACACAAACGCTGCTCCCCACATGAAATCATAAAGTTAAAAGAAACACAAATAAAATCTTTATGCTGTTGGACATTGATTTTAACATGGAAAAAGTGGCATGGAAAATGCCGGGAAAAACCCTTATTTTTTTTTCTTTTTTTTTTTAATTTTTTTTTTTTTTTTTTTTTTTTTTTTTTGAGACAGGGTCTAGCTCTGTCACCCAGCCTGGTGTGCAGTGGTGTGATCCCGGCTCACTTCAACCTCCGTCTCCCGGTTCAAGGGATTCTCCTGCCTCAGCCTCCTGAGTAGCTGGGACCACAGGTGCCTGCCACCACGTCTGGCTAGTTTTTGTATTTGTAGTAGAGATGGGGTTTTGCCATGTTGGCTGGGCTGGTTTTGAACTCCTGACCACAAGTGATCCGCCCACTTTGGCCTCCCAAAGTGCTAGGATTACAGGCATGACCCACTACACTTGGCTCCTCTCTTCCAATTCTCTGAAATTTCCTGTTCACTGAAATTAAAAGAGTTGAATTGTGACCAGATTTGAATATGGGAATTACCATTCAAAATTTATGTAGACCACAAAACAAAGTGACATAAAATATTAAATAGTAACAGTAGTAATTCACTATAGTTTAAATCAATATAATTCAATAGAATACAGGCTTTTGGAACTAGTAGAAATAATAATAAATCAAACAATAAAACAGTGTCATAAGTATTTTTTAATATGGTACTTTAATCCTCAAATTCAGCCTGAGAGGGGTTTTAGACTGTTTGCACTTAGAATCAATAGGAGGAGACCAATGATAAAAGTCTCCTCTCCTCGGCTGAGGAGAAAAACGCAGTGCCTTTAGTGGGCGTAGTATTTAACCAGAAGAGGCTGGGAGAGAGAAAGCACGTGGTAGCATACATAGGCAGACCTATGACGTCTAATTCAAAGTCGAGAGGAATCTGTACTACATAACACAAATTCAAAACCCTTAATAATTATAGAGTTATATGGATGTACATACATGTTATTATATACATATATACTCACATGTATATATACATAGTTACTATTATAATTAGTATGTCATTTTTACTTTGACAAGTTTCATTCAAAATTAAGAAACACTTATAATTAGATTATTTACATTCAATTATTTAAAAGATTTCTTGTGATACTCTTTCTCAATCAGTAACATTAGATAATAGTAAAAACAATGGAGCTATATAAGCTGGTCTGTTTCTTCTTCTCTGCTTGTAAAATATTTGGCAGCTTTTAATGTCAATTACCAATTGCATCTATTAAACAGGAGCTAGATAAATAGCACGATGGAAAGCAAACAAGACAAAAACAATTACAACGGTGTGAAACATTTTCTAAAAACATGTTTTTCCTGTTATTCTGATGAAATTAATTGTTAAAAGAAGACATTTGTATTTTCTTTGTCATTTTTAAATCACCCGTTTCATAATTAAATACTGCAGAAGTTTTCATTGTCAAAGATTTATTCAGATATTCAGATGATTAGAGACTTTAGTTCTTCAACGATTTCACTGCATTTTCATATATTGAATTAATAACATAACTGTCTTTTTATAAACTGTCTTTTAATAAACTGTCTTTTTATTAGCTTAGTGTGAACTAACAGAATTTCAGTTTAAATTGTCCAGTATTGTTATTGTTTATAATAATTTTTAAGAATATTAGTTATGTGTCAGGTTTTGAGCTAGATACTGAATGTGCATTTAACCCTCACAACAATTTCATCAGGTAGGCCTTAAGTCTGTCTCCATTGCACAGATGTGGCATCAGAGGCACAGAAATATTAGTAATAATTGAGAATTCATACAACTTGTTTAGAAACATAGCTCTACGGCCGGGCGCGGTGGCTCAAGCCTGTAATCTCAGCACTTTGGGAGGCCGAGATGGGCGGATCACGAGGTCAGGAGATCGAGACCATCCTGGCTAACACAGTGAAACCCCGTCTCTACTAAAAAAAATACAAAAAACTAGCCGGGCGATGTGGCGGGCGCCTGTAGTCCCAGCTACTCGGGAGGCTGAGGCAGGAGAATGGCGTGAACCCAGGAGGCGGAGCTTGCAGTGAGCTGAAATCCGGCCACTGCACTCCAGCCTGGGCGACAGAGCGAGACTCCGTCTCAAAAAAAAAAGAAAAGAAAAGAAACATAGATCTACATACCTCAGAGAACAGTTTTGGTTTTTTTAAAGTCCACATTCTATAATACAGCATAATCCAGAAAATTTGATGGAAATAGTAAATTGGAGCTTGATTAAGAAAGTATGCAAGAGATAAGGAATTGTAAGCAGCTCACTCATTAAGTTACATAGAATTGAAAATGCATGGAAATTCAGCATGGATACATTCCTGATAATCACTGCCATTTAGATGCCAAGAGGAAGAAAAACAATTAGATATTCATAATGATAATGAGAAGCACTATTAGTTTTATGTATTGAATTAAGTCAATCAACCAGTGGAACATTACTAGAATTTATGTAATTATACTATTTTAAAAATGCAGATTAATAATTTACTATTCAATGATTATAGCTCACTGATAGTTATTATGCTCAATACACAAAAGAAGCAAGGTAAAAATCTAACCAATATATTCTAGCAAATGTCACTAATAAAAACATATAAATGTTAGAACATGAGATGGTTTTAAAATTAATCACCTTTTAAAACTTTGTCTGAAATTTAAATTTAAATAACTAATAGATAGCTAAACTTAATATTTTTGGTATTTTTCATTGCATCAGATTATTATACAAAAGTAGTTGCTTATTTATTTTCAATTGCAAATCGGGGTGTAAATTCTCCTGAAGACAAAAAAAAATTATCTCTCTTTATATTGTATGCAGACTGAAATATTAACATGATCGCTAGTGTTACCTTTTTCCTCAAATAAAAACTAAGATTATCTGATTGGTTTATGGAATAGAGAGCAATTGAAGTAAAACTCAATTGACTTCAGTATTTACAATTCTGAAAACAGTCAGTGGATCATGATAAAAATGAAGGAGATCTATTACACATTGTAAAAGCATTCTTTGGTTAAAAATATACATATCATATCATCTGTATTGTTCTAGGTTTGATGGCAGCAAGGTTTCTGACCACTGAAATTTAGGTAAAGCATGCATTCACTCATTGAACTTGCATCTTTGCTGAGCTAGAGTGAGTTACATGCTGTGATAAATATTAGGTATATATTCTGCATGTAATACCAATTGTTCCTGTCAATATGAAGCTTTTAGGAGTAACTTCTACATCTTTTTATTTCCCCTTATTTTTCATTCACCTGAAAAAAATATTCTCACTGTGTTCCTAAGTCACAAGAAAATATTAAATGTATTGAAGGTAATGATGTTACACAATAAAGCCTCCTGCGAAGTATGAAATCCAAAGTGCTAACAAAGTTATTAAAGAAACTACAAAAAATATGATTAAAACATTGATGAGATGAAACATTTAACGTTACTTTTAAAGATAAAATTTATACATGAATAAACAAAAATTAGAGCAAAGAAAGCCCAAGGCTAAATGTGAAAATGTGTGCCACCTACATGCGAAAATACAGACAGTGAATGATAGCTAAGAAAGTACTTGTAAAATAGTAGACCTTGCCAAGTGGCAACTGATTGTCTATCAAAACTGGCACATTTATAACAGTAAAATAATAACATAGTACTAATTCATAGTACTTATTTAGTCATTGACACTATTGTCATATTTACTCTACCACCTATCCCTAACTACAGAAACAAATGTAATATTTCACAGTGTTTTTTTTTTTTAAAGGTAGGGTAGGACAGAAAATATATTAAATTCAATGATGAACGATTCCTTTTTGAATAAAAAAATGAGAAATACAGTGAATTCAGTTTTTAAAAAATGACTGCTTCATCATTTCACTCTCTAAATGTAATAGGTATTTCTTTCTCTGGGAATCTCCCAGTATGTTTAAGCTCTTTTAAAAGGAAATATTTTTACAAGTGTAGCATACTTACTACACAGTAGCTCTCATAACTCAATGTACAATGTGAAGTTTAAGACGACCCTAACATTTCTATAACCACAAATTACATAAATACATTAAAAATCTACATTTTTCTCATATATATGTTGAATATGCATATTTGTAAACCCTCATGGATATGAAATCGAATCACATTAGATACTACAATCTCATGTATACTTACTATGTATGCAAGATTTGTTCAGTTTTATGTAAGTAAACTAGCTGATAATTAAAATTTATTTTAATGTACATTTCTATTCCTAGGACAGATCAGAATTTAGTGGAATCCTATTAATTGGTTTTGTATGTGCTTCTTTTTGTACTGCCCCATTAAATAGGCTACAATTTGAAGGTAAAGATCAGAGTTAACATTATTCACTGTTGTTTCCCCAACACATAGCAATTTTCTTGGTATGCAATAGATATTATATGGATAGTTATAAATTCAATTGATTTATTAATTAATCTCTTAAATTATTTTTAAATTCTGAAAGTGTCATATCAAGGACATACATTGATTAATTAATTTTGAAATTGATTCTTTAAGATATATACAGTAAACTTCAAGGTTGTTGCATAAGAAGAGCTATGCTCCTCTTAGAATAGTGTGGCCAAATTTGACATTTCACTAATTTCTTTAGGAAGTTAAGTTTATGCGTCGGGATTGAAACTTATTCCCTCTGAGATACAGTCTGGCAAAAAAGTTAAAGTTTAGCATTGAAGGGGATAAAAATCTCCTCTTGAAGTATCTTTCCCCGTATACCACTAGAAGGAAAAATCAGAAACAGGAGGAAGGCATTTGGCTTTGAGAAAGAAATATCTAATGAATTGATCCTGGACTCCAATTGTACTATAAAGCAAGATGAATAATTTCCATCTAACTGAAGTAGCTCCCTTCTTTCCAGAAGCCTAAGGAGGTAAGAGGTGGCCTTCAGGCTTCACCCTCGTGAGTGAGTGCTTGAGTGTCTCCTGTGTTGGGACTCTTCTTTCCTTCACGCATTTCTAGCATTCATACCATGTATATAAACTCTCTTTTCTCACAGTGATAAACCAGGCTAGGGAGAACACTCTTTGAAGCTTCTCCTTCTTCTAGACCTTAGTGTTTTATCTTTTACACTGATATAGCATATAGAGGCAATCCCCATACCTTACAAATATACTTTTCATCATTGATTACAAAGTGCATTAACCAAGCAAGTGAGTATGTTTGGAATCAGGGATAGGATGGGTCAGCTTCAATTCAACGGAGTTCAGTTCTACATTTTCAATGATATCTATGGAAAGCTGCAGAAATAACCCATATCAGGATATAATTTTCATCTAGGCCTACTTCCTCCCATAAGGGTGCTTAATGTAAAATGATGTGAACTTTCAGAGTTCTGAGGGTATTACTGAGGTTGCCATCAGGGAGTTCGCTTTGTTATCATTTTGAAATATATACCCATTCCCTCAAGTTTAGCTTTATTCATAACTGAGATGAAGATCTGCATAAAAACATTACAAGTATCTGATAGATTTTTAAAAGATACATTATTAGATCACTAATCTGGTATTCTTGGAGAAGTCTGTGAGTTTCCAGCAAAAATTTCTGAGGGATCCTTTAAGTAAACTCCTCCACCATGAGAATATATTGCCAATATTAACACAGTCTATTTTCTTTGAGTTTTGAAATTTACATAGCCAGTAACAAAGCTAACTTAATATGACATTTGCAAATGATGTGAAGTGGAAATTTACAGAAGAGAAAAAAAGAATGACCAGAAAACGTACTAAAATCTTTACCTTACTAGGCAATGTCATAATAAAGTATCACTCAACATCCATTACAAAGATAAGAATTTTAGATGATATTAGTATTGGGATGCAAAGATGTAGAAGCACTTACACTGTTGAGAATGCAACCTGTCCTACCAGCTCTAGTGAGAAATTTGTCAATATCCAACAGAATTCAAGATTCATATATCCTATAGGTTTCCTTTACCTATAGAAAGTCTCACAAATGTGAACTATATAATGATAATTGAACATGTATGAATTACCCTAACAACATGAGCTGACTTTCTTATTGGTTGTTTTATTTCTCTTTAGCACAGAAGTTGAAAGAGGAAAAGCATCGAATTCCTCAGAAAAGGATGATGAAAGCTAGCTTATATATTGCTTATTATTTTGTGTTGTTTTTAGAAGCAGATATTTAACATTCCCATTTATGTTACTTGATCTACCACGGTATAAACATAATTGTGTTTATCTAAGTCATTAATAATTTTTTCAACAAATAATGGCTGTGTGTGTGTGCGCGCACACACTTGTTTCAGGATATAGACACAAAGAACGGGCTTAGGTTTATATTGAAACATGTGCAGAGAAGAAGAGGGACAGAGTGTGTGGGGGAGGAGAAGATTCATGAGGATTTACTGCTCAGAAGGAGCAGTGGCTGAGTCAGAGATAACTATGCAAGTATAAGACACTCAGGAATTCTTTCAACACACTATAGCTTGATACAAGACATCGATTTTACAATTTAGACAAACATATTTATATTAGGGATAGGTTGACTCTAGTTACCAGTTTGGTTACATACGCAAATCATTTTTCAAGTGACATTTTATTGTGAGAAACTAATTTGTTCATAAAAACTCTGTGCCACATATGCTCATAAATCAACTGTTTATTTCCTGACAAAATATAATGCATTTTGTTATATGTTGTGTAAACCCATGCTCAAGGCTCAAAAACCAATTTTGAAAACCCCAAACAACAAAAGTCAATATTTTATTGATAAGTGTTATATAGGGAACTGCATATAATAAAGCAAGGCATTGAAACAAGGTCTTCTACTCCTATGGGTCCACTTTTCACCTCTGAGAAATCACTACATAGTAAACTCTATTGATATGAAACCAAAAATTATTCCCTTGGAGGAAAATCTTCCCAGTGGGAGGGAGATGAATGTGTTTCTACTGAGGACTCCACAGCATTAAATACAAATAGCTTTGGGCTCCTTGGTTGGCAAGATAGCGAGGAAATGTTTTAGAAAGTGACAAGAAAGATACTGTGTAGAAATATGTTGCTAAGTGTTTAAATTGGGATCTGTATTCAATATATAACATATATTTATTTTAATTATTATTTTTAGAGATAGGATCTGCCTATGTTGCCCAGGCTGGTCTCAAACAGCTGGTCTCAAGCAGTGCTCCCATCTCAGCCTTCCTGGTAGCTGCAATTATAAGTGCAAGCCACCACACCTGGCTGGAACATCTTTTTAATGGATGCCTTTCACATTTGTGAGGGTTATCCAAACCAATAAAGGTGTATTTGAATGATCAGTGAGGTTACGACTGATGACAAATAAATTAAACTAGTGTGTGCGAGAAAAGGATTTAAGCCCAGGTTTTAAATATATCAAGAGAAGAATTGAAATATTCTCAGACTGATACAAAGCCATTGAATGAATACATTCATGAATTGACAGACATAGAGATAGAGGTCATTTCTTTTCATATGAGTAGAATAAGTGACACATGCCTTCTTTAGGACCTTAATCGTCACTTTTTTCAATAGCAATATTTTATCAATGTTATATAAGAAGTGATAACATGATGAAAGGTAGAGGTTACAATTTGGGTAAAAGGCAGATAATTAACTTGTAAAAATTCTCTTTGTGAGTAGCCTTTGTGTTTCATTGTTCTCTCAGTTTGAGAAATATTGAACTGGTGCAACTTCTACCATAAGTTGTAGTTCTTGACTTCCTCAGAAAATTTCTCATTTTTTCAGTATGATCCTCTGTAAACTGTCAGCTTTCTGTGATGGAATAAAATAACAGTTTCATTTATTAAAAAAAAAATGTGACAAGTTGTGAGTATTTAATGGCTATACTTTTTGCATACTGTATACAGTCTCAGAGACAGGTGCTCCCAAAATGTCCTAATTAAGGTGTTAATACTGCTGCTTGTTTATGTTGCTAGAGGGGAAAGCTAAATTTTTGCATTTTGGACCACCTGAAATCAGTGAAAGGGGAATGAATACTTAAGATTTGTCTGTGAGGGTGCTTAAAGTTAGTAATATAAATATAAAAAAAATTTACATAAAAGTTAATAAAGACAATCATTGACAACAACAAGGATGTCTTGTTTATTTAAAATGTACAATTTCTCTAGGTAAAAATGAAGAAGCTGGACACGGTGGCTCACACCTCTAATCCCAGTACTTTGGGAGGCCGAAGCAGGTGGATCACCTAAGGTCAGGAGTTCAAGAACCGCCTGACCATCATGGTAAAATGCAGTCTCTACAAAAAATACAAAAAATTAGCCAGGCGTGGTGGTGGGAGTGTGTAATCCCAGCTACTCAGGAGGCTGATGAGGCAGAAGAATTGCCTGAACCCAGGAGGCAGAGGTTGCAGTGAGCCGAGATTGTGCCATTGCACTCCAACCTGGCAACAGGAGCAAAACTCTGTTTCAAGAAAAAGAAGAATGCTTTTTATTTAAAACTCATCATGAGTATTACAAGATAATATTTATGTCTTAAGGTAATGAAACAACAAATTTTTTATTCATCAGAAACTGTCCTAAAGTTTCCTTTAATATATTAACAATTTTTTTTTTTTTTATTGTAGTTCTATATACCAACCTGTTTGGTAAATACATAGGAAAACCTCAGAGGACTATATTCATATCAAACCTAAAGTTCATATTAACTCAGACAATCTTTTTCTCAGATAAAATGATACAATCATTCTACCTGGCTCTCACAATGAATACAGTAGTTCCAATTAAATTAGAAATGGAGTAAATTTGGAGCTAAATGAATCATAAATCAATAAATACCTCAGCCTGCTGCCTCATGGTTTATTGATTCACACGCTGTTTATCCCACACTCATTGTGCTTGAGTGCAATTATCATTTAATTACATTTTCTGTATGTACCAAATTGTATTTTACATGTCTTCCTAAACCAAACAATTTCAAGCTTGTATCTACTCACTAGCCATGGGTTTTGTTTATCTTTTCTTGTTCAGTATGCTCGTCTTGATTTCTGCTTGTACGCAAGACACATCTCACAATAGGACCTCATTAAAGCATATTTAACAAACTGTCCCTACTTATCATCATGTTTATTGTTCTCATTCTTTGTGCACCAAGATTGATTTGAAATGTAACTAATGAGGTGTGTTAGAGAAAATATAGCATAGTTTGAATCACATAAAACTAGTGAATTTTTTGAATCTAATTCATAAAAGCACACTTTTATTAAACCTATCAAATGCTCTAGAACTGTAATATGTTTATCAACTGACTTGATATGGAACATGTAAGACATTCCTTTTTAAAAATAATTGGGCACTAAATATTCTTAATTTTATATTATTTTGTTTTAAAAATGTAACATTTAATAAGCAACCCAGAGATACAGATCATTTTTTCCTTTTATAATTTGAAGCATAAAGTAAATTTTTAATGTTTTTCTAACTGAAAATATGTATAGGGTGAGCACAGTGGCTCATATCTTTAATCTCAGCACTTTGGGAGGTCAAGGTGGGATAATCTTTTGAGGCCAGGAGTTCAAGACTAGTCTGGGCAATGTAGTAAGACCCTGTCTCTACAACAAAATACAAAATAAAAAATTAGCTGGGTATGTTGAGATGCACCTGTGTTCCCTGATATTCGGAAGGCTGAAGCAGGAAGATCAGTTGAGCCCAGGAGTTTGAAACTTCAGTGAGCCATAATTGTACCACTGCACTCCAGCCTGGGTGACAGACTGAGACCCTGTCAAAAAAAAAAACAAAGTTTATATAAACTAAAAACTCATGAAATAATGCCCCAGATGGAGCTCTGTAAAACATCTTTAAGAAACAATAACATATGGCACGATAGCTTAAAAAAATTACCCTGAAAGAAGATACAAACTAAACCTGATCTCGCAAAATAGGAACAGATTTCAAGGTTAGATCAGAGATGTAGCGTCATTTTTATTATTATTTGAAATACATAATCCACGTTATTGTTATTTATATTGTGAGACCAAGGTCAACACTGAGACCTGTCACCAGAGGTTAGATCTGTTTCATATAAGACAAAAAGCATGAAGTTTGCCATTGGCTCAATAGAACAGCTTCATTGACAGAGAAAGCCATGTAAAATTATTATTACTATTATTATTATTATTATTATTATTATTATTTGAGACAGAGTCTTGCTCTGTCACCCAGGCTGGAGTGCAGTGGCACTATCTCCACTCACTGCAAGCTCTGCCTCCGGGGTTCAAGCCATTCTCCTGCCTCACCACCCCAGGACTAGGGGTGCCCGCCACCACGCCCGGCTAATATTTTTGTATTTTTAGTAGAGACGGGGTTTCACCGTATTAGCCAGGATCTCCTGACCTCATGATCCACCCGCCTCAGCCTCCCAAAGTGATTGGATTACAGGCGTGAGCCACCGCTCCTGGCTAAGAATTATTTATCTGTGATCCTAAACCCCAAAGTTAGAGTCTATTTTTAGATTTCAGCAAAACTTAGGAAATATTTAGTTGCCAATACATTACTTGGATCAGGTACTACCACTTAGAACGTAATAAGAAATACCCTGTTGATACCTCATAAATACACAAATGAAGAATTTTAACGTGAATATTCTGCCATAGTCAATAGGTGCTTATTTTATGAAGTAATTAATAAATAAATGAAAATACAAGAATCTGGGAATCTATCAATGAGAATAAAAATATTTTACATAGTATTTCATTGATTCTAATTTAATTACAAGGCAAGCAATACTAGGAACTGTATGAAAAACAAGTTGCCTCTTTTCTAATGATTCTTCTCACAGATTAAAATATTGGATTTTGTGTGTGTGTGTGTGTGTGTGTGTGTGTTAAGCTAATGTAGAAAGGCGTGTTTTCTCATTATTTGTCCAGCACTATTGGAACATCTTCTGCCTTCCATAACAGGACAAAACTTTAAGGAAGTATATGAAGTAAAACATGTACATAGGAGAGCGGTAACTTTCTGCCCAGCAAAAACCACATTAAACAAATATATTTCTACACATACATAACTATAAAAATATTGTACTTCCTACTAGATTTCCAAGCAGTAGATAATGTTTCAGAAATTAATACTGATACACATGCATTATAAACAGGTCTAAGACATAAACTTATCTACAAAATCAATATTACTCTTTGAATGAATGCCAACATGCAAATTATCTGTCTCTGCTTTAAGTATATCCAAAATTAGAGATGAGAATTAGGTAACAACTTCTCCACCATTCCAAAGTGACATGTTATACTTCTAAGCAGCACTTATAAAGAATGTTGTTGACTCTGTTGTGTTTGCGGTAGTAGTGGTTTCCCACAATTTTAATATATTCTTTGCACCTAACATATGTTGGTGCTCTATATTTCAAAAAGATGTTAACCTGGTCATGTCATTCTATCAACAATGTTTTTTAACTCTTATAGCATTTTATTAAACACTAGTCATGTGAAAGTCTTTGGGTAGTTGGGTAGCAGTTAGAATTAGAGAAGGGGAAAAAGTTCTCTAATAAAATGAAAGATTTTACCCACTATGCTACTTTCTGGCAAATATCACAAATATCAAATCATACAGATGACTCTTAAAAATTCTAAAATTAGAAAATTGGTATTAATTATTATAATCATTTCACAAATATATTTGAAGAAATATTCTTTTTTATAAAACATAAGCTCTGTAAAATAAATATGTTTATATCATATTTTAGCATTTTATTTGATTTTTTATTAGATAAATTTCTATTAGATAATTTTTTGAGGAACTTTATTTCTGGGATACAAAATGTTATGTAGCTTAAAAAGCAAACTTTAAATTTTAAAATCATATGTAAAATGAATATAATTCACCCATTAAGTTATTTTCTTTGTGTTTTTCATAAGACATTCCTCCTTTATGCAAAAATCCTCAATAAAATACTGGCAAACCAGATTCAACAGCACATCAAAAAGCTTATCCACCATGATCAAGTGGGCTTCATCCCTGGGATGCAAGGCTGGTTCAACATTCGCAAATCAATAAACATAATCCAGCCTATAAACAGAACCAAAGACAAGAACCACATGATTATCTCAATAGATGCAGAAAAGGCTTTTGACAAAATTCAACAGCCCTTCATGCTAAAATCGCTCAATAAATTCGGTATTGATGGAACGTACCTCAAAATAATAAGAGCTATTTACGACAAACCCACAGCCAATATCATACTGAATGGGCAAAAACTGGAAAAATTCCCTTTGAAAACTGGCACAAGACAGGGATGCCCTCTCTCACCACTCCTATTCAACACAGTGTTGGAAGTTCTGGCTAGGGCAATCAGGCAAGAGAAAGAAATCAAGGGTATTCAGTTAGGAAAAGAAGAAGTCAAATTGTCCCTCTTTGCAGATGACATGATTGTATATTTAGAAAATCCCATTGTCTCAGCCCAAAATCTCCTTAAGCTGATAAGCAACTTCAGCAAAGTCTCAGGATACAAAATTAATGTGCAAAAATCACAAGCATTTGTATACACCAGTAACAGACAAACAGAGAGCCAAATCATGAATGAACTTCCATTCACAATTGCTTCAAAGAGAATAAAATACCTAGGAATCCAACTTACAAGGGATGTAAAGGACCTCTTCAAGGAGAACTACAAACCACTGCTCAGTGAAATAAGCTTTCTCAATCAGAAAACAATGATATGCACTGGGGGTAAAGTCGTAACAAAATCATATCTTTCCATTTAACTTTTCTAATTTTATTTATCTCTACTCCATTTTCGACTTCTACATATAGTCTAGAATTATTAGTTTGGTATTATTAGTATCGAAAGCAATGGCAAAATCCACAATTACTTTTCTAATAACCCAATAAAATTTAAAATCCATCTAATATTAATATAAAATTTTTTGTGCTATTTCTAACTCTTCTTTTTTTTCACTGCATTGCTATTTTGCAATAAAAGAGTTTTTTTTTCCTTCAATAATACATTTTTGTTTTATATGAACATTCTGAATTTATTCTCATTTACGTATTTGTCTTATTCTAGAAATGCTATTCTAGAGCAATTGACTCTAAAATCAAAATACTTTATATAAAATAGTTTCAACTGGTGTTGTGTTTGGGCCTCTGGGCTGGTCCTAGATATTCAGCTCTCCAGGGCTGACTATTCTCTTTTGGTCTGATTCATAATGTCAAAGATGAATCTCAGACACTGGATGATCTTCAAGCAGTTTATTCTGGCCGTGCTGGCATGAGCTGGAGTGCAGGAGCAGGCCGGTGTCGTTACCAGGACACCATCTGGAGACTATTCTCAGAGTTTGGGACATCCTTCCCCCTTTCTTAGATCTTATTTCAGGTCAGTTATCAGATGTTTCTTTTGTTAAAGGGATTTAAGCTATTCTTGTAACAGTAGCTTCTTTTTAAGATTTATGAGAGTTGTATCTGTGCTGAGACGGTCTTTTCTCCTGGAAATCCCCTGGCCAGGTTGCATCATACTGCTAAGTGACACATGTTGTAGGCCCTGTGAGTTGTCTGAGTGGGCCTCATGGCCATCATGAATCTTATAGTCACAATATATTTTATAGTATACCGCACTTTGTCAATGCTAGGATTTCTCTTTCTCCTTGAAAGTCTTTGGAATTACTAGTCTTTGAATGTTTTTACAAATTGAGAACACTGTCTCTAAAACCATTATGCTATAATTTATTTTTCATTAAACTAAATTGACGCAATGTTTGCTAATTTTCTCCTTTTTCCTGTTCAATTGATGAGTGCAAGATTGACCTGTTTTCTATGTGTAGAGTTTCAGCAGTGGTACTCTAAAAGGAGAAAAAGAAGAAAAGAATTACCTAACTCAAATACAATTTCCCCTGATACCTGTATATTCTTCCTGGAATTAGTGTTTTATTCTTCAAATATTATGGTAATTACAATACATTGATTAGAAAAAATGACCTTAGTTGGTGTATATATATAGACATGCCGGTTTATTTTTCATCAGTAAAATCATTTGGAGATGAGATGGTCTCAAGGCAAATAATTAAGGTTAAAAAATTTTTAAACTGAACAGACCTTGACAATGGAAAGTATCTTTCATTAGTAATTGACATAGCTAGGAATTAGTCACCCAATGAGAACCCCAAAACTAGGCAAGGAAATGTGTGTGGACTTGTGGTAAAATTGAAATAAAAAAAGGAAATATGGGTATATTTTAAGACAGACCTGTGGAAATTTAGAAATGATATGAAATGACTTCAGCAAAGTTTAAGGAATTAATTACAATGGAACCATGTTAAAATTTTAATGTGCATATTTACCCCTTGTGGCTTATTGGCCTATGTCCATATCACTTCATGATATAATTAAACTGAATTTCACAAATGAGGTAGCAGGGGTCAGCACAAGAGGAGAAAGCATCCAAGAGACTTGCCTGCTGTGTGCTCATTAGTTAGGCTGCTAATTTCTTTAACATGCATCTCCTTCCTGCTACTGCTAATCTGATATTTGCATAGGATATTTGTGGTATGCACTCATTTGTTTATAGATGTTCACTTCATTTAATAACATAGAATTATTAACCTTAAAATATAGTAACTTAGAACCATCCATGAAAATTCTAGCCGGTACACTCCATATTTTGTTGGACTTTTACTATTATGTTTATAAAACAGACTTCTTAGAATGTCTGATCCTGTATACTCTTAGTAGAAAACAATAATATAAAAGTATTGGAGGGTAAATAATATGTTTGAGAATTAATTCCCTAGTGCTGGAAAGGGAGTAAGAAAGGGAGATAAGGAAGGGAAGGCAGCTAGAATTTTGTTTTCTCAGCCAAGTAACCACTGTGGGCAGTTAGAGTTTACTACCGAAGAACTCTGAGAGTCAATCTAAAGAATGTCTCCTAGAGCTATCCCACTCAAGGGACAAAGTAGTTGGAGCATTTATACACAAACGTCCAAGAGTCATTAGTTGAGGGCTTCTTGTTGGGTACACTAAATCTTCAACATTTGGCACTTGGGCAGAACAAGTTTCAGCAACCAGAGAAGGCCCTCAAACTAAAATTTAAAAAATAAAACAAATAAAAATACATGTATAGTAACTGGAAGTCTTCTGGCATACATTAGACTAGTAAAACCCAAAGAAATATGGGTAGGACACCCATAGAATCTATTACACAAATGAATATACTAATCTTATGATTATCATTAGACATCAGTTTAGCCAGATATCTAAACATTTTTGCTGTTGCTGCTTTCTTTTCACTTTTCAGAATAATCTCTACTTAGAAATACTTTTAATAATTATCCAAGAGAAAATTTTTTACAAATTATGACATAGAGTGATATTTATCATTGTACTAGGGTTTTTCTCAGTGCAAAGGAATACATTATTAAACGTTATTCTCTGGAAGGTCCTACTCTATTAACTGAGACAAAAATGACTTTTGACAACAGACTGCACAAACAGATTAGGGAAACATTTACTGAGATCGGGATGAATAATAATTGAGGCTTAAAACAGGGTAGCAGCAATGCAGTTGTTGAAATATTTGGGCTGGAATATTTTTAAAACGAAAGTGGCAGGATACACTAACAAATTGGACAAAGACCGTGAGAAAACAAGAGGAGTTCAGGAGGACGACAAGTTATTGGATCTGAATAACTAAAAAGATAGGATAATAATCTGAGATGGAGAGTAATATAGGCACATCGCATTTGCAGGGGAAGACTGGGAGTTCACTTCCGAATACGTGTGAAGTTCCTACTAAATATCCAAGTTGAAATGTCAGATATTGAGATGTATGTTTATTTCTGAATTTCAGAAGAGTAGCTTTGGATAGCAATATATGAATGTGAAAGACAGAAGAATGGATGAGATCATTGAGAGTAAGTAGACTGAAAAACTAAAGGCATCTAAAGAATAAACCAGAAAGCACTATAACATTAACAAAATGAGATCAAAGAAATGAAAAAAGAATTAGCAAGAGAACCGGTAAGGAGCAGCCAGTGAGGAAAAATTAAAGATAGAAGTGTGTAGAATCATGAAAGCAAAGACTTTATTTTATGAGTGAAGAAAAGATAAATGTAGTCAAATGCTGCTAAAAGGTTAAATAAAATGTCAAATGAAATTTAATTGTGGAATTGAGCAAAGTATAGGTCATTGCTAACTTTGACAAAAACTCGTTTTGAGGTGGAAAGGTGAGGATAAAGGCCTAATAGGAGTATATTGAAGAGATGACAGGAAAAGGGAAATCAAAGACAGTAAATCAAAATAGTTCTTTTTCTACGAAAGAAAGAAGGAGAGAACAGAAGCAGTGACTACACAGGACATTCGGGCATACACACAGAGCTAATCATCAGCTGTTTGTTATGGGATGGGGACCATGGTGTCCCAGGTACATTGCTGAGAAAATAGCTGTGAACAAAATTTAAACAGAGCGTAGACGTACTATCTGCCTAACTGATACACCTATATCTTTTTATCAGCATCTTATCCCAGATGCAAGTTTGTTTTCACCAAAATAAATCTAAGGAATTGTTTTATTAATCTTAAATAATTGCTTTGTATCTATGAACTTTTTCTATCTTCCTAAGGATAGATCCCACCTCTTACCTTGCTATTCTTAATTTAAACACAACTTCTATTACTACCTACCAATTCACAGAAATGGAGAATTATATCTGACACCTCAGAATATTTATTTTAAATATTGCTTCCCTCTATTTGAAATGAAGTTGCCAGGCAATTTTTTTTTTTTTTTTTTTTAACACACTATACTCCCGGCTTTCTACGCCAGGTTGCAGAGCAGAAGACATGAAGTAGATGGGTCAAGCAAACTGAATACGCCTCGAATGAAAACAGCAGAAAGACAGCTGCTGAAGTTCATGAGCTTCCTCTAATCCAGATCCAGATGTTGGATCAACTTAGTCTGGAATTCACATGTTCTCTCCTTACAAAACCATGTTTAAAAGATTAAGCTAAGAAAACACATGGAAATAGTCCCTTTGAACTAGCCTAAACATTATTCCTTGAATCAAATTAACCGTATCTAACAATGCTATTGTATCTGACCTGTTTTCCTCTCCCCTTCATTTGTATGTACACCTATTGTAATATTGCTTCTACCACCTATCCTTGTGTTTCTGGAAAAAATACTTAGATTGTGGCTACACATACTTTGTTATCAATCATTAGTCAACCTATTATAGAATATAAATTGATACATTTTTTTTTACTACCTGTAATTCATAACCTACAAATGTCTACATTTGAAGAAAGCAAAAAGGCAAAAGTTGCTGCAGCTTCAATTGAACAAAAAAGAAAATGATTTATGGCATACCATGCTATTGTAACCTGACCTGTGAACCCTCAATGTTCATTAGAATTCATCAGCACCAGACTATTTTCTCTTCTTTGCTCCCCCTCCCCCCCCCGCCCCCCCCCCCCCCCGATCTACTGGCTTTAGGCCAAGGAGAAATTTCTTCACAGAAAATCTCATTTAATTAGCTCTCCACTCTCCTGATAGATTCAGAATAATTGATATAAAATGAAAACTTCAAATCACAGTTCGTTTCATGAAAAAAAAAAAAAAATCACGAGAAGCGGAAATTTCCAACTGTGTTATTCTCCCAAGAAAAGTTTTAATTCTATAACTTTTTTGTGGAGGCCATAGGCAAAGATCATTTTATCTCATTTCTGAGACTTAAAGAAGCAACTTAGAATTTTTCTCATGTAATAAAAATAATGGCCATGTTTTGAGTTTTCATTATGTGCCAGGCATTAGAGTGATCCCATAAAATGGGTTATTTCATTTAATCCTCAGGACGATTACATTTGGTTCCTAACACAGAGGGTCCCTAATTTATGATGATTGGTTTTAAGATTTTTTTTTTTCTTAATTTACCATGGTGCAAATGCAATGCACATTCAGTAGAAGCTGTACTTCAAGTACTTATGCAACCATTCTGTTTTTCATTTTCAGTACATTTTTTTCTAAATTATATGAGATATATGATGCTTTATTATAAAGTAGGCATTTTGTTAGATTATTCTGTCCAGCTCTAGACTTAAATTAAGTATTCTGGCCGGGCCCGGTGGCTCACGCCTGTAATCCCAGCACTTTGGGAGGCCGAGGCGGGCGGATCATGAGGTCAAGAGATTGAGACCATCCTGGCTAACACGGTGAAACCCTGTTTCCACTAAAAATACAAAAAAAATTACCCGGGCGTGATGGCTGGTGCCTGTGCTCCCAGCTATTTGGGAGGCTGAGGCAGGAGAATGACGTGAACCCGGGAGGCGGAGCTTGCGGTGAGCCGAAATCTCGCCACTGCACTCCAGCCTGCAGAACAGAGTCAGACTCGGTCTCAAAAAAAAAAAAAAAAAAAAAAAATTAAGTGTTCTGAACATGTATAACGTGGGTTAGGTGATCTATGATGTTCCATTGATTAGATGAATTACATGCTTTTGACTTATAATATTTCCAATTTACAATGGATTTGTTGAGATGTAACCCTATCCTAAGTCAACGAGGGCCTGTACTTTTGTGCTGCTTTTATAGATACGAACACTTAAAGTTTTACAAGGCTAAATGACTTATCCAAAGCCATACAGCTAGTAAATGTAAGAATCTACATGTCAAAATAGTTGATGTTATGCCAGAGCAGGAATCTTCAACACCAGTGATATTGCATAATATCTTGTTATGAATACGTAGTTTATGTTTATTAATTTCAATAGTAGTCATAAATATAGTCTTATACCAATTCATGAAAAGTAGTTTAATGTCAATGAAAACATGTTGATATTTTATAAGTGAGGAATGAAATTTACTCACATATTTCATGAACTTGTGTGTAGCAAGATATATAGACGAGAATAAAGGGGTGTTGGTGTTAGTTCAAATACAAGAGGACTTTGGTTCTAATTTTCTTTATTTTCACTTTTTTTTCAGAATTACATGCAAATATATACCTGAGATTTCTGGAATATGTCTAATCTCAATGTTTACTTTTAGAACCACCGTATTCTTTTCCTACTACACTGACAAGATGGGCAAGGAGAAACAATCAGTTGACAACCTGTCTTAATAAGAAAATCTAGTTTGTTTCTTTACTTCTTTCATTCAACGTATGGGAGGACATCCTGTTTGCTACGATGCTGATTCTCACTAGCCTGTCCTTTACATGAAGATCATCAGTCAACGAGCTCTTCATTATTTCGTATTATCATCCTATTATGTTTTTGGCTTTTGTTGTTGTTGAAATTTTTTGTGACATTTTAAATGGTCACAACATTATTAAAGGATAACATTGTTGACTACAAAGAAAGAGGACATTGAAGGACCTGCTTTCATGAATATCTTTATTTGTGTGGTGGGTTGCAGGGGAGCGGAGAGGAAAAAGTTAAGATATTTTGTCAGCCCGCAGCTGACTTGTGGAAGGTTGTAGCCCAAAGGTTATTTCAACGTCCTAGATATAGACTTGTTTATTCCATGTTCTGTTTCTTTGTCTTCTCAACTTTCATTGACAAATTTGCATATGCAATCTAATTTCTCTGCAATGTATGTTCTTCCCCTACTCCCAACTAAAAGGACACTCTTAGTAACAGACTCATCCCTTCAGAGTCACTAAGCAATGAATAGGATGATTATATTCCTGATTTGATCCATACCACAAACTGAGTCTTTTTTCAAATAAATTAAGTTTATACTTTCATTGAGTTATAACTGACAATCAACCACATATATTTAAAGTATATAGCTTGTTAAGTTTCGACACCTGTGCATACCTGCAAAAGTTTCCTCTGACTCTTTGATGTCTATGTCCTCCCTTCTGCCCCTTACACCCAGGCAACAACCAATCTACTTTTTATGACTGTATATTTTTATAATGGTAGATTTATGACGTTGGCCATAATTTTACATACATGGAATTCTGTTTGTTACGCTCAGTATAATTATTTTGACTTTCATCTCTTTTTATTACTCCTCAGTATTCTATTTTATGGAGATACAAAAATGACTATATTTATTTACCTATTCATGAACATTTGGGTTACTTCTAGTTTTTAGCTATTGTTAATAAGATTGCTTTATATAGTTATGTCTAAATATCTTGCTCTTCAGTTTTATTAATAAAATGACCCATTTAGTAATGCCTTAGAGTTTTAAGATTACTAGACATTGTCTGAGTTTCAAATGGTCAAAAGCAAGATTTGCCAGAAGTTTTACTATTGTAATGTGGGAATCACTATGATGGCGTGGGTTCAAGTTTTCAGAGCAGAAACATGTAATTGGAAGTCCTCTCTAAAAAGATAACACTACTGGGCACGGTGGCTCACACTTGCAATTTCAGCACTTTGGGAGGCCAAGGCGGACAGATCACGAGGTCAAGAGATCAAGATCATCCTGGTCAACATGCTGAAACCCCACCACTATTAAAAATACAAAAATTACCTGGGCGTGGTGGCACGCGCCTGTAGTCCTAGCTACTCGGGAGGCTGAGGTAGGGAATTCGCTTGAACCCAGGAGGAGGAGGTTGCAGTGAGCCAAGATCACACCATTGCACTCCAGCCTGACAATAGAGTGAGAATCTGTCTTAAAAAAAAAAAAAAAGAAAAAAGAAAAAGACAACATTAAATTATAAATATAAAATTAGGTACAAAATCAAATACTTGTTTATAATGAGAAAATAAATTATAAAATAATTACAAATAGAAAAAAAGAAACAAATACCAGCAGCTTTATACATTTAAAAACGTATTTACCTGCTATGCCTATAAAATTATTTTTCTGTCTTTTTTGTTGCATTTTCTTTGATTACAGTTAATCTTACATTAATTTTGTAATATCATCTCTCAGAGGGTAGAAAAGTAATTCTTGCCTTTCTTAGTATAGTGGAGACTTTCTTAAAAAAATTGTTGACAAGCTGGACACAAAACATATGATTTCATGCACAGAACTACTCACTGCTAGTAGTAATAGTGATAACATCCATAAAAAAGACAAAAATATATTGTGTTTATATATACATCACATTATTTACTATATTACAGACAGGAGAGAATTTCAGTGTTGACTAGGCTTCTGTGAGGAAACAAATTCTCTGCTTGTACTTTTCCATTTGATAATTGGAAAATGAAATCTCATATACTTATTCCTAACTTCATGAAATATCAATTTTCTTATTTCTCCATAACCCATATTCTCTGAAGCCAGTTGCTACAGGCCACATTTCTATTGCATAACTCTGGGTTAATTGGCACAGAGAGCTGTAGAAATATTCTGGGATGCATTTCTGCAATGACATGGCTAACAACTTAGCTATAAATTGTGAGTCACATTGTTGTATTTCATTAAGCTTAAACTAAATGTGTTTCCAACTCAACTTTCCCTTAGCCAAATGCCAGAAATGGTGTGGCAATTCTAATTCCACTTAACATGAATATAAAATGTGATGAAGAGGAAATTAGTGAAGACAGTGATTTTAATAAAGTGAGTATGCAATATCAATGTTTGCATATGTTGTGAATATATCCATTTGTAAAATCCATATAAACACATTACTAGGTTCCCTCCTAGGGGCTTTGAAATGGACTCTGTGAAAGTGGGTAAAAATGAAGCCTAAGTTTGACTAACTTTATATTAAACCCGCCCCAATCTCTGTCTTTCTAGCTGTTGGTAGCATTTACCTATTACGTGCCTCTGAACACCTAATCTATTGCTACTTATTTTAGCCTTTTATTTATGTCAAAATCTCACATATACTAAGCATATCCTCTACCGGTCCTGGTAAACTCGGTTATGCTGTGGAATTAAACCGTCCCCAAACTTCAGTGGCTTAAGACAACAAAAGTTATTTTATGTTGGTTGACAGGATTGAGGAGGTGTTAGTTTATTTTCTCATCCTGTTTTATAAGGGAACTAGCTGATAAAGATCTATCTCAACGGGTGCTTCCACAATCACTGTAGCAGGGGAAAGAGCACCCTGGAGTTTATCACACTGGGAATTAAATGTTACATCTTGGAAATAACATGATATTTTCCCTCTTACCTCTATAGGTAGTGCTAGACACGACCATACTCAAGACACTCAGCAGGCTCAGTCTTCTATATGCCTAGAAAGAGTAAAAACTATTTATCAGTGAGCAGCATAACCCCCCTCCGTAATATAACAAGCATCTCAAATTTACCATATCAACTCCTGATCACCTGGGAAACCCATGACAGTCATACCCCCTACAACCCATGCTGTTGTTTCAACACATCTTATTGCCTACCATATTTTATTATGGAAAATAATCATAATGGATTTTTTTAAATTAATAACTGCATTATCATTTATGAAGCATTATTTGTAACATATCTTACTATTTATGATATAGTAAAAATTAATACGAATTTTAAATGATATATGATATAAACTCAAGTACTGCACAATGAAGAAAAACATGTAGGGAATTATTTTTTCATAACAGTAGAGATGACACGTTGTCCCCCACATCAGAGAATCAGTTAATAGCAGATATGAAAAATTCCAGTATACCTACTCTCAATTAAGTGCTTTTTTAAAATTACATAATTTTGTTCTAGTTTCTTCACTAAGAACTTTACCAAATAGCAATAAGTACTTCAACAAAAATTGCTTTTTTTAGTTAACAATGCATTATTTCTTAAATTGAACCAATCTTGTTTTATATCTATTGGCATATTTTTCATCTCTCTGATACTTTGCATTTTCCTCTTTCAATTATTTTAAAAGGACACTTGTATTTTTATTAGTTGATTTATTTAGACCTCTCAATATGACCTGTTTTGGAAATATAGAAAGGAATAAAACATAACTCCTTCTGTCAAGAACATTACTAGTAGAATCGAGACCAAAAAAAAAAAAAAAAAAAAAAGCAGAGACTGGAAGGAGAGTATTTAAGGAAGAGAATATTAATGTATAATAGCATGAGTTTCTGAGAGCACATTATTGAAGGACCATTGCCAATGTACTGAATTTTAATAAAATTGGAATTTGGAATATATATACTTTTTCAGGAAGATTGGCCTCACAGCAGGATGAGAAGGCTGGTGATAGACAACATAGAAAAAGTGTACAGTGGCCAAACTATGAACAATTATTTTTACCACAAAGAAGTAATCAACTCTATCCTGTATATAGTGGCAACTGTTGAAAGAAATACCACTATTGAATTTTCTCCTTGTTGTATTATATGCATTTATATTCTATGTTTTGTTTGTTTTTGAGATGGAGTCTCACTCTGTCACCAGGCTGGAGTGCAGTGGTGTGATCTCGGCTCACTGCAACCTCCACCTCCCAGGTTCAAGCCAACCTCCTGCCTCAGCCTCCCGAGTAGCTGGGACTACAGGCGCATGCCACCACACCCAGCTAATTTTTGCATTTTTTGCAGAGACAAGGTTTCACCATGTTGGCCAGGATGGTCTTGATTTCTTGACCTCATGATCTGCCCGCCTCGGCCTCCCAAAGTGCTGGGATTACAGGCTTTAACCACTGAGCCCACTGTGTTCTATTTTTTAATATTCCATGAATGCCTAAGCCATTTTATGACTTTTATACAAATGCTCTATTTGTATAACAGTCCTCTTACGTTTTTGCCTATTTAATACTATTTCTTGAACTGTCTTCTACGGTGTGATATTTCTATAAGTATTATTTTCTCTTTATGGTTATTTTACATTAACCTGCTTTTTTTACAATCAATAGTTCACAAAGCAATAATGTTACACTTTGCTTTTAGATGAATTAATACAGTAGTAATTCAGTAACTACCATATTAATAATTTATATATATATATAATGTAAAAATGGCCTCTACGAATAATTTAATACAAAGGTTAGCTCATAATTCTTACAAGAGAAACATACAGTGCTGAACACATTAGCATTTACTACATTTAAATGGAGTGCCCACATTGTGTAACATAGCTAGCTAGGCACTACAATTCAGGAAAAAATATAAGTGAGACTGTCGGTAATTTCCAGGAATATTCAAAAACGTATCTTTAGTATGTCAAATTGATCAGATAATTTAAAATGCTATACTTTTATTTATAATAGCTATTTTTATTTTTCACTCCAACTATTCTGTTTTTATGCTTTATTTCCTTATTATAAAAACATGGAGCCTTGTTCATAAAACCGATAAGAAACAGTTTTGCAGAACCATGCAATTGATTCAGGCTCACTACACGTGCTATAATAACTGTGAATGTTTGCCAAGTTAATAGCAGGTTCTGCTCAGCTTACCTATTTTCACTGAAAAAAAAAAAAAAAAAAACAGCTTTAGTATGACAATGGCTTTAACAAGAAGTACAAAAATCAAATCCTTAATACCAATCTTTATCTTAGAGATTTTTAAAATTACATCGGAACAAAACAGGGCTATTAATATTTAGTCCAGTTATATTTGTGTTTATTAAGTCTTTGCCAATATAATAGCATAGCATAAAATTTGGGACCAGAAAAATCTACTTGGTGGACAGGTTTTGCCTGTTAAAAATGAAGATAAGTAGAGTAAACTGTTCATTTTCTTTAGCCTTACTTTAAACATACACTGATACAGTTTGAATATTTATCTCTACCAAAATCTCACTTTGAATTGTAATTCCCAGTACTGGAGATAGGTCCTGGAGGGCAGCATTTGGAAAATGGGGGCAGATCCTTATGTCTTGATGCTCTTTGTGAAAGTGAGTTTTAATGAAATCTGGTCATTTAAAAGTGTGCTGCACCTTCCCCCGCAACTATTCCTCTCTTCCCTGCTCCTGCTTTAACCATGTGACCTATCTGCTTCCCCTTTGCCTTCTGCCATGAGTGGAAGCTTTCTGAGGCCTTGCTAGAAGCCAAGCATATGCCAGAATCATGCTTCCTGTAAACACTGAATAATAATAAGCCAACAAAATCTCTTTTATTTGTAAATTACCTAGTCTCAGGTATTTATTTATAGCAATAAAGGAATAGCATGATACATACAGAAAATGAATTTTAATATTAGAACTTATGGAATCACTGTGAGAATTAAATGAGATAATATATATATAGAATAATGCCTGACATGAAGTCATGTAGTCAATAAATGTGAGTTATTATTATTGCTGTTGTCATTATCACTATTATACTAGAAAATTAAGATAGCAAAAAAATTCAAATCAATTCAATAACCACTGTAAACATTGTTAATAATATTATATTAATTTAAATTACAGGCTTTTTGAACACATAAACAATTTAATACAGTGGAAAATAATCACGTTGAAATTGAAAAGCTCACTAGATTTATTAAATGGTTCACTTGAAAATTTCAACCTAAAATCTACATGCAAAGTTAAGATTGAAACTTATTTAGAATTAATTTAATAAAGTAAGCTCTACATTTTTGGTTCTAACTATGGAAACTCTAATTAAAGGGGAATTTATTGAAAGAATAGAAAACTATAGTCATAGAACCGAAAAAGGGAGCCTATATAACTGAACTAAGGAAGAAGAGTTCTGGGGATATCTGAAGGTGAAACTAATGAACATTCTATTTCTGGAATAATCAGCTACAAGGCTTTGTTGTGTGTTTTGGAACTTGGTCAAGATTTAAATTCTAGAGACAGAGTAATTGATTCTCCTAATTTCTCCCACTATAAGATACAATGATTGAATATCTTTCCAAGATCAAACTGGAATGCTATTACCAGAAACAGAGGAAATGGCACATACCACAGATTGTCAGAGCTATTCCCTACCTCCACTGAGACCTTAATCCAGAGCTGACTTTTTTTCTGCAAACTTCCGTTCCCATTTCTCTTCAGCATATTGACCCTTCTCATGCCATATTACACTAAGAGATATTATCATGTTTAAGCTATAGACTGGTATCTGACATGAAGTGAATCAAGGGCATTTACTGAGCTGGAAACAACTGTTAACATATATCTACTCAGTAACCATAATGTGTACATAACTGGTATTCACAATTCTAAACATACCTTATAACACAATGTACTCAATTATTTGGTTACTGAATGAGAATGACCAGATTGATTTTCTCATCATTATTCCTCCTAAATATTTGAATGTGATTCTTTTAAATCTCACAAAACAAATAACAAAGAGTTTGGTGCATAGAAATATGGGAGGATTTTACAGGATTCACAATCTTTTGGACCTAACCAGCTTATGGAAACTTGTGTATGATAGAATCAGTCTTCTTTGATTTAAACACAACAATTATATTCTTTCTCAATGCAGATAATTCTCAGGATTTGGCATTTATGGATGTTACCAAATTTGTGATGGAACACTGCCATACATACCAGCAAGGATATTCTTATGAAAGAAAGAACTCATGAAAATGTATCCTTGAGAGATGCATGATTTCCTCTTGAACAGTGCTTTCTTCTGTGTTGTGATTTCTCCACAGTGTTCAGATTCTTTTTCAGGTGTACACGTTTCATACTATATATGTGATTCACAACTGATCATTGCCAGTTTCATGTTACTCTGTGAACTGAATATCCTATTACATTGGAAAACTTTGATATAAGATTATCACCAGACCAAGCAAAATTTTAGACTATATAGATGTTGTAAAGCAGTGGTTCCCAACTTTTTTGGCACCAGGGATCAGTGTCACAGAAGACAGTTTTCCACAGACAGCAAGGGGTGAATGGTTTCAGGATGATTCACCAACATTACATTTACTGTGCACTTTATTGCCAGGTCTGTCTGCAGACCCTGGCCAAGTGACAGATGAAAGGAGTACTCAGATACAGTTATGCAGTGTAAGAGCAGCTAGGGGACTGTCCAGCACTAGTGGCCAGAGAGGCAGCCTCAAGAAGCTGGTGCTGCTTGCTTTTATTTAGTAAAGGCATAATGCCAAAAGCCTGTAACAAATGCAGTCTGTGGGTAATTAACATTTATTGTTCCCCTTTCAGAGAATGGGTCAGGTGTGCAGATGATCAAAAATCAGCTCCTGGTCAATATAAGTTAACAAGCCTGTTGAAGATAAATGCCCCTATACTTTCTTGTACCTACTCCTTGCCCTCTGCCTCTGTCTTCAGGTTGAAATGAAGGAAAAAATTTAAGGGTAGCCAGAGGGAAAGGTCAGGTTACCCACAAAGGGAAGCCTATCAGACTAATAGCAGATCTCTCTGCAGAAATCCTACAAGCCAGAAGAGAGTGGGGGGTGGGGGGAATATTCAACATTTGTATGTATGTATGTTTGTATGTATGTATGTATTTTTTGAGACTGTGTCTCACTCTGTCACAGGCTGGAGTGCAGTGGTGTAACCTCGGCTCACTGCAACCTCTGCCTCCCAGGTTCAAGCAATTCTCATGTCCCAGGCTCCTGAGTAGCTGGGATTATAGGTGCCTACCACCACACTGGTCTAATTTTTGTATTTTTAGTAGAGACACAGCTTCTCATAGACTGGCAAATTGGATAAAGACTCAAGCCCCATTGGTGTGCTGTATTCAGTAGACCCATCCTCCTTGCAAAGACACACATAGGCTCAAAATAAAGGGATTGAGGAATATTCACCAAGCAAATGGAAAGCAAAAATAAAACAACAACAACAACAGGGGTTGCAATCCTAGTCTCTGATAAAACAGACTTTAAACCAACACAGATCAAAATAGGCAAAGAGGGGCATTACATAATGGTAAGGGGATCAACGCAACATGAAGAGATAACTATCCTAAATATTGATACCCTAAATATGATTATTCCAAGGTGTATTCCTGATACTGAGATGAAGTAGTCTACCTTAAATTGTTTTATAAACTATAAAGTCTAAAACTATAACTGTGGCCAGGCATGGTGGCTCATGCTTGTAGTCCCAGTGCTTTGGGAGGCCAAGGTGGGAGGATTACTTGAGCCCAGGAGTTTAATACCAGCCTGAGCGACACATTGAGATCCAATCTCTACAAAAAAAATTAAAAATTAGCTGATGTGCTACATGCCTGCGGTACCTACTACCAAGGAGGCTGAGATTAGAGGATCACTGGAGCCCAGGAGTTTGAGGCTGCAGGGATCCATGTTCATGCCACTGCCGTCTAGCCTGGGTGATAGAGTGAGACCTTGTTTCCAAAAAATAAAGCAAAACAACAAAAGCTATGAATGTTCATTTATTTATTTCAAAATTACTTATTAGAATTATATGTAATGTAATTAGAAACTAAAAATACATTCTGAGACGCCAAAGTGACATGCATGAGTGACATCAAATCCTGGCTATGCTGAACATTCTTGCTTCAATTGCTTATACTTCTGACATTCTTAATTTGATTTCAGATAACTTTACAGTTTATCAATTTTTAAGAATTACCTGGAAAACATGTAAACTACTGTGTTAGGATTAATAGAAATATGATGACTGAAGAAAATATGGAAGAAGTTGAGGCTATCTAAAATGACTAGCCTCTGAGACTACTTCTGGCTGAGTTTCCACTCCTCAAGTGTATGAAGTTTTAGAGAAAGAGCGTGCCAACACATGTATTATTTTCTGGATTTAGCTAAATGTCTAATGTAAGTTTATTGATTGAGGGTCTTTGGAAGTTTTTCTATTTCTTTGAACTGTTTTTCAAAAAACTGCATATGGCAGAGTCGTCTGCAGGATATATGCTGTCTTTCTTTTGAACTATTATTACATTACTCTACCATAGCACTTTTCTCAATGTATCCTAATGGTTGGTTTACTATCTTGTCACTCTCATTAGAGAGAGAGTTGCTAGGAAAACATCATTTTTCCATCCAGCCTGCAGTGCAGTGCTTGTTAATATACTCTGTGTTGTTCAAATTAAATTGAATAACACTTTGTATCTTGCTGGTCACAACTTACAGACATTTTGTACCATAATATGTTTTTATTTATTTTTCTACTAGTGTATTATAAATTATGTGAAATATGGAGGTATAACTTTATTCTCTTATTGTCATGGTGTAATAAAATATTGGGGGAGGTGAGTGCTGGATGGTGCTAGAGACAGTTTTTTGTTGTTGTTGTTGTTGTTGTTTTTCTGTTTCTGCATAATACCATTGTAGCATTCTTAGTTTTCTTATCATCAGGAGCTTGATAACCCAGATGTGACAGCTACTTGAATTTCTAACCAAGTGAAAGGAAAGGAGAAATTAATGAAAGAAGAAAGGAATAAGTGGGCTAAACCAGATGCATAGAAATAGATTCAAATATGTCTATGTTTGTTGCTTAATAGGGCAAGGAAACATTTGTTTTGGCCAAAGTTTCAAATAATTAGTTAATGAGAAAGAAGCAATAGACAGCAATCTCCAAAATACCAAACCGAAGAGATACAATGAAGAATATAACAAGGCACAGAAATCCACCGAAGTGGCAACGTGAACAAGAATGTCTCAGGTGGACACATAAACTTATTGAATTATAGAGGCATAGATGGAATGTCATTAGTTGTATTATGAAAAAAGATCATAGTTTGTATTTATTTTTTAGATCTTGATATAAATTACATATTTTATTGATCACATGTAGCTATTATTATTTTGAAATATATGAATAACTGATTACAGGTTCTACTGATGATTATACAATATTTTGGAGCATCAATTTTGGGTTTTTAAAAATATTTTATAAATTTTGAGTAGAGTGCTCTTTACTCACATACTCAATTCAATATTCAAAAGGAGGACTCTGCATTTGTTTCTGTATTTATATGATTATTTCTGAAGGATTTAATTATATATATTTTTTCCTCTTTTTAGTAAGATATTAAACTAGTCACCTTTATGTCACTTGACGTAATCTGGAGAAGGATAGGCATCTGTCTCAGAAAAAGTCAGACATGAATTCTTAAATTAGGTATCTAGGTTCTAGGTCTATTCTGTATATGGCATAATATTGACTGGGATGTGAACAGTCTCTCTCGAAGGATTAAAGTCAGGATTAGGGTAAGTATTAACGTTTTAACCCGTCTCATCTTCAAGATGAAGCAAGTAGCCTTAAGTATTTCTGGGGTTTCCTAGCACAAAAACTTATAAATCTATGGTAAAAATGGAGAGAGAATAACAGATCCAAATAAGAGCTAAATGTATTGATGATTAAGAACTATCAGGGCTGAGTACAATAGCTCAAGCTTATAATCCTGACATTTTGGGATGCCAAGACAGGAGGATTGCTTTAACCCAGGAGTTTGAGACAGGCCTGGACAACATTGTGATACTTCATCTCTAATTTTTTTTTTTTTTTTTTTTAAAGTTAGGCCTGATGCACTCTTGTAGTCTCAGCTACTCTGGAGGCTGAGGCAAGAGGATTAATTGACCCCAGGAAGTCAGCGCCGCAGTGAGCTATGATGGCACCACACTGCACTCCAGTCTGGGTCCTGAGTGACAGTATGAGAGAGTGTTTATTTCTTCTTCTTTTTTTTTTTCCTTTCAAAAAAAAAAAAAAAAGAAAGAAAGAAGAAAAAAAGAAGAATCAGGATTTAAGGACTCCCTAAATCACACATTTGGACAGACTGTAAAGGGCATCTATGCATCTGCTTTCTATTTCCTTTTGCGATTTGAACTACTATTATTTTACATGTATTGATTTACTTGGACATTTTTATTGGGTATCATTCTTAAACTCAGATTAACAATGATCACTTTCTGTTTTTTTTTTCTTTTTTTTTTTTTTGCTCCTTGTCTTACTTCAAATATGGCCTTTTTAATTAATATCTGAATCTGAACATACCATTTGATACTGAATACGAATTACATTGTTTGTAAGTATAACTAGAAACATTGCTCCTTCTCATAGTTTTTGTTGTGATTGTCTCCATAAATTTTGTATGTTAATGTGCTTTGCAAACCATAAGAAACTATGTATTACTTCTATTATTATCTTTGAATTTAGAGGCAGCAGTTTTTCATGTTGCATGTTCATTTCTTTCCACATGGCAAATTCAGGATTTGGGACTAGGCTGGCTGCCCTCCAGGACATCATTAGTAGTGACCTTGTCATTTAATGTTAACTATGTACCTCATTCGTACATGGTTGAAAATGGCTAAAAGCCAGTGCAAGTGAAGCATTGAAAACCAGGTGAGATAGGCAGGTGCAGTCCCCATTTCCCATGTCTGTCAAAATAATGCTCAGATCTTCAGCTTACCAAATCTGTTTCATTATTTTTGTACAGAACTGAAAGTATCTTCCCAATTCTTTCTTTCTCAGATATTGTCTGGCCCAGAGAAACCAATTTCTAAAAATGTTAGATATGTAGCATTTCAAGGATCAACTAATCTTTACATGATTAGTGAATTCTGCTTCAATAACATAAACCAAATTTTTTTACTATATGAAGAAAAAAATGAAAAGAATGAAGAAACAAAATGCGTATCAATGATTTAATTTTAATTTAATAAACAGTTAACAAACTGGTACTTTTAGGATTGCAATCTAAGTTTTAATGGATCAAATTTCTTTAGAATTATTGTTTCATGTTATTCATATGCTTTAATCACAGGGATACTGTTGTGTTTTCTCATGTGTTTGTACGTATTTCCATTTACTTTTGTACTTAACACGGTCAAAATGTAAATGTTTTTAGTGTATCTCATTTGATATTGTATTTAAAAGGTAAATGTCACATCAAAAAAGACATATATTTTTATTTACTCCTGCAGTTATTATTAAAGCCAAAGCAAAATGAGAATAACAATTTTTTAGTCAAGCACTGTACGTCAATAAATCAAATCATTTTCAGATCCTTAGAAAACACATAATTCTGGAAGACTTTATGAAAAATACAAGGAACTCCTGCCTTTATAACAAGTTTGCTTAAAATATTAATTAGTAAAAAACCTTAAGTTTATAGCAAGTTTTTTAAATACCTGGGAAAGGGAGAAAATCTCTTTGAGAGATGGCAGCTGAATTCCCATTTCAATTGTACTTAACTGACAAGTTGTATACATTAAAGTACAAAAGAGTTATCTCTAGAGATTTCCACATTTCTTAACAGACTTTAAAATTGATATTTCATAAATAGTTTCTGAATAACTTCCTTGAAGAACATACATTAAAACACCAATATAATATATGAATGGAAAAAATATCTTGCATTAAATGAAGTGGTTGCAAAAAAAATCAAACACTAGGAGAAACATGTTCTAGGAAAAAATGAAGAGATAGTAACAATATTCGTTCTTTTCAGATAGTGCTTTCAATTATTCTAGTTAAGGAGAAATATATTAAACAAGTAAACAAATGTATGCCATAAAAAACAATTTTTGGGTTGCATACCAACTGACCTATCTTTGTAAATGTTTTACTACATACACAATTTTTGGTTTTGTTTTGTTTTTGTAAATCTAAAAGCTCTAGCATATATATACATATATATACACACACACACATATATATACACACACACATATATATGTATGCTAGGGCATATATGTCGTAGGACATATATGCTAGGACAAAATATATATATATGACACAAATATATGCTAGGACAAAAATACCATCTATATATCTGCTGTCAGTTGATAATAAGAATATTATATATATTATATACACATAGGCACATGCATGCAAATGCATATTCATGTATGAGTTCAGGCATGTGTGTGTCTGTTCAAAGGAAAGACAAATTTACTCGATGAAACTTGCATGGAATCATGGTCTCCACCAACTTAGATTTCTTACCGTCTAAAGTTTGACAACTGTTGGAACTGATCCTAGATTCAGGTATTAAACAAGTTTTGTTAAATTGACTAAAATGAATTTTACAAAATGAATTTGCATTTAATTGAGCTTGTATTCTTCAGCTGGCCATCACTGCCATCACACCTTGCTATGTTACATATTTTCTCTATACATTAAAACTACCTGTCAATTCCCTGGAGGCATTTGTTTTATGTCTTCTGTTTCTGATTTATGCTTCTGGAAGAACAGCAGTAAATTATCTTCTACAAATTAGCAGAAAAATTACATTTTCATTAATAAAATAAAATATTCCAGATTTTGCTTTGGGTCGCTAAAAGGCTTCTAAAATTTATGAGTGGAAAATTCAGAGCTAAATAATGACTTATTACAATCATATAATACCTGTCTTGTGGCTGCAACACATATCAATAATAAATCACATTTTGTGGTAAAATTACTGTCAAAATTTAGTAGAATAATGGTCATTATATCAAAAAAGTAGACTAAGCAGTGAATTTCTACACAATTGTGATATGCTTAATACTTAACCAGGTGAAAATATACATACATGTATATATTTATACATATACACCTCAATGTATATATACACATATACATGCACAAACACACAAAACTGGTTAAATCATATAAATACGAGAATAAAAAAATACAGAGAAAATATAGAAACAAACATAGAAATAAGTAAAAGACATCAACAGTCAATTTATAAAAATTCAAAATGATTAATAAAAATAAAATATATTTTATTAATACTAATAAATAATAAATTTCAGAAGCTAGACTTATTTTGGCTAATAAGATTAACAATCTTTAAAATGTATTGTTAGAAAATATAGATGAGTGTCACTTAGTAGACAATTTTTGTGTAATATAAGGGATACATACTAGCACAGTTTTTTGATGACAACTTTATGGTAGGCCTGCAAATGTGATATATGGATGTCTTCAGATCCAGAGTTTTACTTCTGAGAATGTGACTTAAGGAAAAAATTAGGTAAATGTACAAAGATGGATTGCAAGGATGTTCATCATGACGTTGTACAAATAGCCCCATGTTGTCTTTTAAAAAGGAATAAATTATGTCAAATTACACAGTGAAATATTAAAAGAATGTTGAAATAATGATGCCCAGTCAGTTCTATAAGACATATTTATAACACTTACTTAAATTACAGGTATTATTCTGAGAACTGGGGTTTTTCTGATTGGAATAAAGATATTAAATTAGCTGACCTCATTTTCTCTCCTGATTACTGGAGCGAAGCCCCAAAAGAAAGTCAGTGACCCAGTCTAATCTTGTAAATACATTGATAAACAGACTCCTTAATAAATAAACTAAAAAGAATTGCTATAAAATGAAAACTTATATAGAATTATTTTAGCAGGTTGTCCCCAGATAAGATTGCTCATAATAAACAAACCGAGAACCTCTAAATGTATCAACATGGATTTCTGGAAAATGTCAGGTTAGCTACACAAATAATGGTTTGGTATATAACTTGGTGTTATTAACAGAATGGTTCCTGTAAGAGGTAACCCACGAACTTCACTTAGAGGACTGATTTATCACTCTGAGTCAGAGAAAGTGTTTATCACATGAAAATCAAGAACCCTGGGAGCCACCATCAAAGTCCCACATCTTCTTTTGATTTGCTCATAACAGTTAATTTCTTCTGTCATTGACACTAGGTGTTATATTTGATTTATATAAATCTGATTTGGAAATCTGTTCCTTTGTGTTAGTTCAAGGGTGAACGAAACAATTTTTATAAATGAAAGTGTGTTTCTCTTTCAATGGAAGAGATAAAAATTTATAGACAAATTAAGAAATAATAAAACTTCCAACAAACACTTTGAAGTGCTAATAAAATTAAAAGAGAGCAATATAGTAGAAGATAACAATGTGAAATAGAGAACTACTTTAGCTAGTTTGGTCAGGAAAGGCTTCTGAGAGGAGTTGACATTTGCGTAAGGATCTGAATATTAACAAAGAGGTCATAGAGAGAGCATGTTAAAGAGCCTTGTGAAAATTTTGAGAAAGATTTTAAACAGAAGGAAAAGCGAACTCTGAGGTCTGTTCCAGTGGTGTCTAATTGTTTGGTTTAAAATATCCTTTACACTACAAACTACTGAAGACCTCAAAGAACTTTTGGTTTGGGGGCTATTTTTACATGTTGAGTATCCTTAATCAGAAAATCCAAAATCTGAAATGTGCCAAAATCCCAAACTTTTTGAGTACAAACATGATGTCACAAATAGAAAATTCCACACCTGGCGTAATATGATGGGCTGCAAAATGCAGTAAAAACTTTGTTTCTTGTGAAAAATTATTTAAAATATGATATAAAATTACCTTCAGGCTCTGTGTATAAGGTGTACATGAAACATAAATTTGGTGTTTAGACTTGGGTCTCCTCCCCAAGATACTTGATTATGTACATGAAAATATTTTAATATAAAAATTCAAAACACTTCTGATTCCAAGCATGTTGGATAAGGGATACCAATCTGTATTAATATTTGGCATATTAGAAATTAAAATGGATAATTTTAAAATATAGTAGTTTAGCAATGCATTTAAATACAATAAACCCCTTACATGTTTACATAAATGACATTTTAATTTAATGATGATATTATCCAAGACAATAATAACGACAAAAAGATGGAGAGGAATGCTATTATGGTTTATTGGTACAAAATACTTTAACAACAGATGTCTTCATTCCTATATTTGATTCTGCCTTCAATCTGTTTGGTATCGTAGTTTATGTAGACTCTGGAAAATGCCACTATATATTTGTGAAAGTTTGAGACTACCAAGCATATAAAGTCTTCTTATTGTTACTATAGAAAATAGGTTGATTTGTGGACCCCTTGAACATGTCTTGGTGACCTCCAGGGTTTGGCAGACCATAATTTAAAATCAGCAATGCTGATAATTAGCTTAATGCATTTAAGGAATGGACACAAGATTATTTAGCTGAGTAACATGAGAGAGTGAGAAGTGAGGTGTAACAGCACATGAGGTCAGAGATGTAAGTAGGAGCAGATTATTTCTAACCATGTAGATAATGGTAAGAAATTCCGATTTTTGTTTCAAACGAAAGCTGTTGGGTGATTTTGAGAAGTGGTTCAATTTGATTCATACTCTAGGAAGTCAACTATGGTTTGTTTGAGGGGAATTTAGCCTGGAGGAGGGTGAAGATTAGAAAAGGGATATTAGCTAAGAGAGTTTTCAATTGTAGGCAAAAGGTGATCATTGCTAAAGAAAAAAAGGTAACACTTGTTAGTTTGGTCACACCAACATTTCATGAAAGCAGCATGACCTTCTTGCGGGGGACATATCTCTTCTGCTTAAATTGTACTCATCCGGTTGATGATGTCAGTCATAGCAGGGCTGTGAAGTTGCTGAGTATGATAACCTTTTCACGCATTGAGTCCAGTAAGAAATGAATATATGCGGAAGATATCCCAGAGAAGACTTGGACAAAAAGTCCTGGAAAGCAGTCACACACCAAATTGCAGTGATCCTGAGAAACAGCTGTCCCTGATGATTTTCTAGGGATTTGACTGAATTAATAAATTATTCTTTACATTTGCATCACCCAGATGAATGGTTGTCATATTGAGACAGAAGAATTTTGATTAATACATGTTTAAAGTAAGAATACAATCCAATAAGAAATAATACGATCATTTATTTTTGTTAATATGAAAAGAGGTGTACAATATTATGTCAAGTTAATATGGATAGAGGGTTCAATATATTATGATTTGGGGTTTATTATTTAAAAAATAAGACACAGTCAGCATTTTCACAATGATAACAATGGGGTGGGTCAATTACAAATAAAAAATCATTAAAGAAAGTGGTTACCTTCACACAATGAGATTACTTTTGTTTATTTTTTTCTTATAATTTTCTGGAATTTTACAACAAATTGTAAAGTAATGCTTTTATTATAAAAACTGTAAAACGTTGTAAACATTTCTTATATTAATTATAACATAATTGGTCTTAAAATTTTTAAAAATACAATAACCAATAACATATCTTTTTGCACTAAAGTTCAGATTTTATACATTCATAAAACCTAATTTAAAAGAAATGTCCAAATTTTCCCATTTTAGCAACAGCAGTTTTTTTTTTTTTTTTGAGATAGAGTCTTGCTCCTGTTACCCATGCTGGAGTGCAATGGCGTGATCTCGGCCCACTGGAATCTCCGCTTCCTGGGTTCAAGCCATTCTCCTGCCTCAGCCTCCTGAGGAGCTGGGATTACAGGCATGTGCCACCATGCCTGGCTAATTTTTGTATTTTTAGTAGAGATGGAGTTTCTCCATGTTGGTCAGGCTGGAATTGAACTCCCAACCTCAGGTGATCCATCCAGTTTGGCCTCTCAAAGTGCTGGGATTACAGGTGTGAGCCACCATGCCCGGCCAGATACATCTTTTCACAAAACAAACTTCATCGGTGAAGAAAAAATATAAAATAAATATATTTTACAGTCATTTTATTATTATTTAAAAGATTATCTACAAATAGTTTAAATTTATTTAGCAACCATATCAAAAAAGGTATTAAGTATTTTTTTGAAACATGAATCCCAAATCTACGAAGTATTATGCTAAAAGGCTAAAAAGTTCATATTAAATCATGAATAAACTGAAATATACTCGATTATTTATAATGATGAGATTCACAATCAGCACACAGTTCAGTAAGCTTTTTGAATCATTGTGCACACATTCTAATCTGAGCTGGGTGTGTTAATGGTTTCAGCCACATTATGAATGCTCCATTACAGAATATAACAAAAGACTTGACTATAGATAAGTGAGCTTTATTGAACAGAAATGACGTGTTACATAAAGTGTCCTTGAAGTTCTATTATATGTATAACTTCTGGTATTCACAATGTTTCTGAACATTTTCATTTAGGTCTAAACCAAGTGAAACATATACTTTTCCACTTTATGGTCACAATATGACATTTTATTCAAATACTTGTAATTTCTACTCAAGTTTTATTTGGAAATGTACATTTTAATTTTAATAAGATGCACTTCTGACAATGTGATATGTCATATAGCCAAAGTCAGTTAACTCTTAGACACCTATCATTGCGTTTTGTGATATAGTTAGTAAAAGACCCTGTTATATATATTCCAAACATAGAGACACATTTTCTGAATTTTTCTAAGACAAATAAAAACCCACAAATGAAAATACATCCTTCACAGGCTCTCAGTAGAAATCCAGTAGGTGGAGACATGTCAGTTTCTTGTCTGTGGTCACCAATTTGAATAATTTGTCTTGCTTAGCTGTTTTTCAATGGGCATAGGCATTTTGGTTGTATTTTCCTCAGAGAATACCACCTGGCTTTGAATCTAGACTCTCTAGCTGTGACACATACCTCACTGTGACCATTGTGATTTTATTTAACTTTGGTAAAGAAATATTTCATCCTGAAAAACTCTAGGTGTTTTAACAAAGAACCATCTGTCAAAGCACTCTGCCAGAAGCCTGTTAAATATTCTCTACTGTATTTGGATTTCAAGCTTCTTTTTAAAGAAACAATGTTGCATTATGCAGTAAAGTTTGTTTTCAAATAATATTTTGTTTTGATTTAGCAATTTTTTCTGAGTCTTATGCAAATTTGTATAATCCTCCAAAACTCTAAAGCATAATACCCACTGTGTTTAAATTATGCCTTCCTCATCAATATAAAGGCTCCAGAGAGAAGGCAGAGAGACATATAATAGCAAACGCCTTATATGTTAGGTTCTATTGAGGAATTATTTATGCATTGTCAAAACAATATCGACAAGAAAAGTCTGCTAGTGGGATTATTATAACATATGCCTACTCTACCGATAGCAACATGAGGCAGCCAAATGTCTGGGAAGATAGGAGCAGGTCCCCAGAGAAACCCCACCTCCAAGCCAAAAACAGTTTAAAACCCAAAAGACAAGCTAACAGTTAAAACCTCAGACCAGATTGAGAACTTGCCTTCCTTTTTGGCGTCCTTTCTTCTGATTGATCCCCACCCCCTTTCCTAACTGGTTTTCTACATGGTTATCCCCACCTTTGGGTGGTGTCTTCTCTTTAACATTTTTGCATAACCACAAATCAATCAGCATGCACTCCCTATACTGAGCCATTAAAAGCCCCAGGCTCAGCCATATTGGCAGGGACTTTCCTGCTTTGGGGTATGGGAACACTGCTGACATCCCCTGTTTGCTGACACCTTTCCTTTTGCTTAATACATTCTACTCCACTCACTCTCCAGTGTCCACATGCCTAATTCTTCCTGGTTGTGAGACAAGAACTCAGGTCTAGCTGAGCTAGGGAGGAGAAAATATCCTGCATCTTTACTACAATATTCCTTACATCATTGTATGTGGTAAAACTGTTCATATAACCCAATTGCATTTCAGTTAAAAGTGATATATAAAACCCAACTGCATATATATAAAAGGTTGTACATACATAAAATAAAATGAAGCCTAAATAAAAGTGTAAAGCACTATACCATCCAGTTATCAATATTGTGTGCATAGATAATACAGTTAAGTGAGTGAGACGGACATTAATTCAACCACCCACCCATCTACTGTAATTATACACTATATAAAATGTTTACTGAGGGAAGTACAATTTGCTTTACATATAAAAAGTAAGTTGTAAATTAATATATAAAGCATTGTTGTAATTCAGTATTTCTTTATTATAAGTGATAATTATCAATATGCATATAAAAAATCTAAAGTAATAATTATTTGGGGGAGGAGGTATGGAAAGGTGGTTAGGTTTGAATGACTAAAACTATTTTCACATTTTCAGTATGATCCAGTTGTGGGAAAATATCAAATTACATTTGTACAAATGAATTGGTAAGTCCTTTGAAAATGCTTACTTAATATTTTAACATGTGGTGGGTGTGGTGGCTCACACCTGTAATCCCAGCACTTTGGGAGGCTAAGGCTGGCGGATCATAAGGTCAGGAGTTCAAGACCAGCCTGGCCAATATGGTGAAACCTCGTCTCTACTAAAAGTACAAGAAAATTAGCTGGGCGTGGTGGTGCACACCTGTAATCCCAGCTACTCAGGAGGCTGAGGCAGAAGAATTGCTTGAACCCGGGAGGTGGAGGTTGCTGTCAGCTGAGATAGTGACACTGCACTCCAGCGTGGGTGACAGAGTGAGAGTCCGTCTCAAAAAATAGTAATAATAATAATTATTTAAAGATAAATATTTGTAAACTCATTGCTTTCCTTATTTTTAAAGGAACTATTTGAAAATTCAGTAACACAAGCAAAATCTTTGTTCATTGATTTGTAGCTACACCGGCTCAGTAGAAATTATACTGATTTACTTATTTTTCTCAACATGATAAACTTCGGTGAATAAAGAATGCAGGGGAGTCAGTGACCTGCCTGAGGGCAAGAGTTTATTTTCAGGAAAGTAGAAATGTTTTGTCTCTAGACCAGGGCCCAACAAAATAGAACCTGCAGGGCAAATCTAGCCCACAGCCTGTTTTTATAGGAGCTTTCAGCTAAGAATGAACGTTACATACTAGATATTTGAAAAAAGATGAAAAGAAGAATAGACGAGGCATAGTGGTTCACACCTGTAATCCCAGCACTTTGGGAGGCCAAGGAGGGTGGATCACTTGAGGTCAGGAGTTCAAGACCAGCCGGGCCAACATGGTAAAACCCGTCTCTACTAAAAATACAAAAATTACCCGAGTGTGGTAGTGCACGCCTGTAGTCCCAGCTACTTGAGAAGCTGAGGCAGGAGAATCACCTGAACCCGGGAGGCAGAAGTTGCAGTGAGCCGAGATTGCACCACTGCACGTCAACTTGTATGAAATTTAAATTTTACTGCCTATAAATAATTTTAACTAGGTGAAATGCATATAAAATGCGTTAACCATTTTAAGGTGTGCACTTAAGTAGGATCTAATTCATTTAAGATGTATTGCAGCCAGCACCTTTCTAGTTTCAAAACATTTTTACCACTCCAAAGAACACTGTGTCCCACCTTTTCTCCCTTTATTCTCTGGAAAGCGCTCATCTACTTTCTCTTTCTGTTAATAATCCTAATTATTGATTTATTAATATAATTAAATGTAGTAATATTAATTAAGGTCAGTATGTCTATATATCAATATAGATATACACACATAACACACACAGACGCAGTTCCAAAATTTGTTGTTTCTGCTTAAAATCTGTTATTTCAGTATAATATTTATTACTGTATATTGCTCAAACTTTAATAAAAATTTTGTAAGAGCACTTAACATATCCACATTCTTAGATTTTTAAGTGTACAATACAGTATTTTTATCTATAGGCACAATGTTGCACATTAGATCTCTAGAAACTATTCATCTTCATAATAAAATGTTATACGTGTTGATTAGCATCTCCCCATTTCCCCAAACTACCATTCTATTCTCACTTCCATGAATTTGACTATTTTAGATACTGCATTTAAGTGACTTCATGCAGTATTTGTACTTTTGTGACTAGTTTAGCATGTTTATTGCAGTGCTATCACAATAGCCAAGCTACAGAAACATTAAGGACCAGCTACAGAAGAATGGGTAAATATAATGTAGTATGAACATGCGATGACATGCTATTCAATCTTAAAAAAGAAGGAAACCCTGCAATATGTGGCAACGTAAATGAACCCAAAACTTCTTATTGAAATGAATCGTTTATGGATGAGGCTCTTCAGTATGTATTCAATTAGTGAATCATATATTTGTGGTTTCTCAGTCAGTGTGAGAATAAAAGTGTATTTATCATGGCTACTTACTGGGTTTAAATTCCAATGAAACGGACTTATATAGAAACTGTACTTTCACATACATTTTCCAGAGAAACTACAAATAGGTTATCGAATGCATTCAATTTCCTCTCAAGATAGCATGGAAAAATTACATAAAATAATAAACTACTGCTTGGTTAATGAGGACTGCTTAGTCAATAGATGTATACATGAGAACTACCTATCAGAAATAGTAAATTGGACCCTGGAAGAAATTTGTACTCAGAATTCAAAGCATATTGTCCAAAAAAATTCAAGCATTAAAGTTGAAGAGCCCAAAATAATAATTCTAACAGGGAAGAATTTTATTCGAGACTCTTCATAATTGCTCACAAAGCATGCTAGAAATTTATAGCTCTCAACAGTAGTATTTATTATTTCTTCTCATCTTGATGCAGTGAATTAGATGACATATTCATGATACCTGTGCTATTAAAGCAGATATGCATTTATTTTATCACAGAGTCCAGAATAGACCACAAAATAGAGTCCAACATTTTCTTTTTTTCACATATAAATTTAGCAAACCTGTAATGGTTTATTTATTTATTAATGGTTAAATGGTAATTTAGAATAAAGTCTTCTGGTTTTATGTAATATATGTCATCTATAACATGACTTACAGATTTTCTGTTTTTGATCATGATGTCTGGGATGCAAGAATAACATTACAATATAGGTCAAATCTTTCAGGATATTCTGAAATCAATAACAAAAAGGCATAGCTTGGCACTCAGAATGCTGCCGTAGTCTTTTGATTTCTGATACTGGAGATGGTAACCTTTAAAACTGGTCATTGATTTATTGCTGAATTAAACAGAGCAAGGGTAGCCCAGACATATATCTCTCTCTGATTTTCTCTAACAATATTGATTTGGCAATTTCTTTGACTGCATTTAGGTTTTTCAAGAACTTTTATATGTTATTCATGTTCATGTTACCCAAGACGTCTGCACTTTTTTTTTTTTTTTTTTTACATTTCTCTCTGCTATAGTCAAGATTTTCTCCTTTGGTTTTCTGCCTATTGACTGTTATCTATTGAATCTAGTACTACAATTCTATGATTTTCTGGGTTTTTATTATTACTATTAATCTTATCTGCATTTCAACTCAAGGAGTTTCTATTGCTCTAACTTCAAGGTTTCTAATTTTTTCTTTAGCTGTGCCAGTCGACTAAGGGGTCCATCAATAAGATTATTTATTTCTTTTGCAGTTTTTTGCTTGTTTTTTTCCCTGTAATTCCTACTTTTTAGGGCTTCTATCTCTCGGCTTATTTTACCTATTTGTTCTTGCACGTTGTTTACCATTTTTATTAGAGTCCTTAACATATTAATGGTAGTTACTTAGAATTATTTGTCTTATAATTCCAAATTGTGATAATATTTGAGCCCAGTCCTGAGGCATGTTTTTACCCTTTATGTTATTGTTACACATTTTAGCATGCCTTGTAATTTTTTTTCTGGAAAGTCAGACATGGTGTCTCAGGGAACAGAAAGTGAAGTCAATAGGCCTTCAGTGTCAGGTTTTATGTTAATCCATCTTGGAGTCGAGAAGTGTTCAATGTTTGTTGTTGTTGTAGCTGCTGGAGGCTGAACATTTCTCTGGTTTCCTTATTTTTGTATCTTCTGTTGTCTTTGGAGTTTCTCAAGAATTGTTACTCAGATAGCGTCTGCCTTTTGAAGCTATTTCATCTGGAATTCACTATTATTATGCTGGAGCTCTTATTGCTATGGCAGTGAAGTGGGGATGGGGTATATAATTAAATCTCAGGCCTTTAGTGGATTCCTGCCCTTCAGCTGTGACATTTACAGATATTGCTTACCTTAGTTTCCTCTGTAAGTGAAGCATAAAGGTAAGGGGTCTGCAGTGGGGGCATTTCTCTTCTCTAAGCTGATAGAAGGCTCTAATAAATACTTTTTTCCCCTAAAACATAATTCTTTCTTATGGAGAACACTCCAGACATATTTGATCATGTTTAATTTTTTCCTTGCTCACACAGAGGCATGAGGGTGTATTTCTTGGCTCTTTATCATGAGAACCTAGTGGGGCTCTTACAGGTAAAATCTGTGAAAATGTGAGGACTCCCCTATGACAGTCACACTCAGAATTTCCTCACTCTTATGCCAGTCTATATCCAGCCTCCAGTAATTCATCAACTTTACCATTTACGTGTTTCTAAGAGTTTATGGCTCTAGTGACCTCTGCTCAAGTAAAGCAATGTTTAGCTGGGACGCTTTAAATTTACCTCTTTGCAATTCAGATGGTAATCTATCCTGCAAACTCAGTTCTCTGATGAGTCCAAATAAAGTTATGAATTTTCAGTTTGTTCAGCTTTTTTCTTGTTATAAGGATGATAGTGAATACTTCTTACATATTAGAGCTGGAATGAGAAGACTGTATTTTATGCTTCTCCATCATGTATTTTTGGAAGAAACATTCTAATGAAGATATTAAGTTCACGCAAAAGTAACTGAAGTTTTTGTCATACTTTAATGGCAAAAGCACTATTAATTTTGTGCCAACCAAATAATTCCTGAATGCTGAATGGTGTAAATAAAATTTCAGGTATGCGGAAAAAAGGATAAGGTCCAAAAATGCTAGCATTGCGTTATTGCTAAAATCTTGTCAATGTTTTGCAATGGCATGCAAACAATTTTTCTTTATTAACTGATTACGCTTTTCATAGTTGGCACATACTATAATCACCAACAATGTGCACATGGGCATCACATTCTAATTAACAGTATTGCATTGTGTTATATATTCTGCAGCAACTACGTGGGCCTTAAATGATATTTTCACTCCACCACAGAAATATATTTTGAGCTAGTATACTGTTAATAGTGCTGTGTGGAGGCAAGATCACATGGAAACCAAAACAACAATAATAAAATATAAAGTTTCAGCAAAAGAAATATTACAAACGGCTACAATATGAAGAGCAGAGACCATGGGTGCTGTAAACTCAGAAAGCTATGGAGAAATATGTGTGTGTGTGTGTGATTTTAAAAAATCTTTTAAAACTGGATAGATGGAAAAGACAGACGATGGAATTACTTTCATATTCGGATTTAGAAGAGAGGTATCCAAAGAGTTTTGTTATAAAGAAGTGCAATGGGATACTCCTGCTTGATGAATAAACTTTGTTACTTATTTCCTGGTATACTGCAATTGTCTTTTTTTCAATAAATTTAAAAAGGGTAAATATGAAGCAGTGAATGTGAGGAGTATTTGGACAAATGCACATTTCACTTATCAGCTTTATAATTTTTTTCTCCAAGCATTCAATATATCTGCCCATTCACATACATCCTGCTGAATTTCTTTGAAAAAAAAATTATTTTTTACAGTATGATGTGGTAGAAAGAAGAGAGCAGAGAGAACAGTTTAAGAATATGTCAATGTAATATAATCTATGATACATAAAAATTATTTAAAATATTACACATGCACAAAAACAAATTGTGCATAGAAAACTACAAATGAGAACTAAACCTAAGGATGTACTCAAAGTAAATGTTATTTTGACATTCAAAATGTCTTTACTATTAAATAAAAATTAGTATTGATATAGGGTTTTATTTATACACATATACATGTAAAATTATATTTACATTAATTGTTCTAGATAAGCGTTTTTAGTTAACAGATTTTTGTAACTATTTTTCTGTTCAATAAATCTTTTTGTTATTTAAATATATTTTTGTAGTATTTATTGAGGATATGTATAGGTGTCATAAAATTGTATCATTCCATTTGACTAATCAGAAAGTATTTTGCTAGTATAATTAAAATATTTATTTAACATAAATAAAGTAATATGTATAATATCACAATATATTCTCAAATGGTAATTCCCTTATATTTTTATTTTTTTCCATATGATAATCCATTTATTAAACTTCTAACTATTTAGTATCTAACTAAATCATTTTAAACAATTTTGATATGTTTTATAATAATGACAATAGCTTTTGATGCACTCTTTTTAAAAATAACTTCAACTTTTATTTCAGATTTTGGAGGTACACATGGAGGTTTGTTACATAGGTATATTGTATGTTGCTGCGGATTGAGGTAAATATGATCCTGTACCCACGTAGTTAGTGTAGTACCCAATAGTTAGCTTTCCAAACTTAGCCCCTCTGTTCTCCCTCTAGAAGTCCCCAGTGTCCATTACTGCCATTCTTATGTTCGTGAGTACACAATGTTCAGCTCTCACTTAGAAATGAGAACATTTAGTATTTGGTTTCCTTTTCCTGCATTAATTTGTTTAAGAGAATGGTTTCCAGCTATATCCACGTTGCTGCAAAGGGCATGATTTCACTCTTTTTCATGGATGTGTAGTATTCCACGGTGTCTGTGTATATATTTTCTTTACCCAATCCATCATTGATGAACCTAGGTTGATTCACACTTACCTTAGTGTCATCATGAATATTAAATAAAAATCTACACAAAAAGCATTTTCAATTTAAATGAATTATATTTTATAAGTATCATCCATTAGAACAGAAAAGTATAAAAATAAAGTATGGATTTTCAAAATATATATAGCTTACAGAATTACATATTTCTTGCACTTCTGTTTTAGGTATGGTTGTATATTTTTATATCCAAGTTTATTTTTTAATACTCTTCTACTTAATATTTTATTTTGGAGCAATTTTAGATTTAAAAAATGTTGCAAAGACAGTATAGGGAGATTTATTATACCTTTCAACCAGTTTTCCCAGAGATTATCATCTGACATAACCGTGGCATATTTATCACAATTAAGAAATTAACATTAGTGAAATGCTACTGGCTAAAGATTTTATTCAAATTTTCCCAGTGTTTTCATTGTTTTTTCTGTCTTTTAACTTTTATTTTAAGCTCAGGGTACATATGGAGGTTTGTTACACAGGTAAACTTGTATCATGCTGGTTTGTTGCACAGGTTATTTCATCATCCAGGTATTAAGTCTTGTACCCATGAGTTATTTTTCCTGATCCTCTTCCTCCTCCCACTTTCCATCCTCCAATAGGCCCCAGTGTGTGTTGTTCTCCTCTGTGTCTATGTGTTCGCATCATTTAGCTCTGGGTTATAAGTAAGAGTCTGCAGTTTTTGATTTTCTGTTCCTGCATAAGTTTGCTAAGGATAATTGCCTCCAGCTCCATCCATGTCCCTGCAAAGGACATGATCTCATTCTTCCTTATGGCTGAATAGTATTTCACGGTGTAAATGCACTACATTTTTAAAATCCAGTCTATCACTGATGGGCATTTAGATTGATTCCATCCTTGCTGTTGTGAATATGCTCTACTGAATATATGTATGCATGTGTCTTTCTTTATAATAGAATGATTTATATTCCTTTGGATATATACACAGTAATGGGATTGCTGGGTCAAATGATAGTTTTACTTTTAGGTCTTCGAGAAATTGCCACACTGTCTTCCATAATAGTGGAACTAATTTACACTCCCACAAACAGTATTAAGCATTCCTTTTTCTCCACAACCTAGCCAGCATCTGTTATTTTTTGACTTTTTCATAATAGCCATTCTGACTGTTGTGAGATGGTATCTGATGGTGATTTTGATTTGCACATCCTTAATGATCATTGGTGTTGATTTTGTTTTCATATGAATCATATGAATGTTGGCTGCATGTATGTTTTCTTTTGAAAAGTTTCCGTTCATGTCCTTTGCCCACTTTTTTTTTTTTTTTTTTTTTTTTTGAGACAGTTTCGCTCTGTCGCCCAGGTTGGAGTGCAGTGGTGCAATCTCGGCTCACTGCAACCTTCGCCTCCCGGGATCACGCCATTCTCCTGTCTCAGCCTCCTGAGTAGCTGGAACTACAGGCTCCCACCACTGCGCCAGGCTAATTTTTTGTATCTTTAGTAGAGAAGGGATTTCACCGTGTTAGCCAGGATTGTCTTGATCTCCTGACCTCGTGATCCACCCACCTCGGCCTCCCAAAGTGCTGGGATTACAGGTGTGAGCCACCGCGCCTGGCCCTTTGCCCACTTTTTAATGGGGTTGTGTTTTTCTTTTCAATTTTTTTAAATTTATTTATTATTATTATTATACTTTAAGTTCTAGGGTACATGTGCATAACGTGCAGGTTTGTTTCTTATAGATGCTGGACATTAGACCTTTGTTGAATACATAGTTTGCAAACATTTTCTTCCATTCCATAACTTGTCCGTTTACTCTGTTGATAGCTTCTTTTGTTGTGCAGAAGTTCCTCTTTTAATTAGGTCCTATTTGTCAATGTTTTGTTTTTGTTTCAATTGCTTTTGGCATCTTCGTTATGAAATCTTTGCCCATGCCTATGTTATGAACAGTATTGCCGAGGATGCCTTCCAGGGTTTTTATGATTGTGCCAAGACTTAATCCTGAATATTACATTGCGTTTAGTTGTCATGTCCCTTTTGTTCTCCAACACATATTAATTTCTCAGTCTTTATTTTTTATAAACTCATTAGTTTTGAAGAATTAGTCATTGAGCATTTTACAGAATGTCCCTAAATATGCTTCTATCTAACAATTTCTTAAGACGGTGTTGGAGTTAGAATTTTCGGGGAGAATACAATGGAAATTCTATTTTCCTTGCATCATATTAGGTAATACTCATTAGGGAAAATGTCTTATAATCAACTGATACTAAGTTTAGAAATTTCTTGGCTGTTATTTCTTTTTTTTTAATTTAATTTTTATTATTATTATACTTTAAGTTCTAGGGTACATGTGCATAACATGCAGGTTTGTTACATATGTATGCTTGTGCCATGTTGCTGTGCTGCACCCATCAACTCGTCAGCACCCATCAACTCATCATTTACATCAGGTATAACTCCCAATGCAATCCCTCCCCCCTGCCCCCTCCCCATGATAGGCCCCGGTGTGTGATGTTCCCCTTCCCGAGTCCAAGTGATCTCATTGTTCAGTTCCCACTTATGAGTGAGAACATGCGGTGTTTGGTTTTCTGTTCTTGTGATAGTTTGCTAAGAATGATGGTTTCCAGCTGCATCCATGTCCCTACAAAGGACACAAACTCATCCTTTTTTATAGCTGCATAGTATTCCATGGGGTATATGTGCCACATTTTCTTAATCCAGTCTGTCACTGATGGACATTTGGATTGATTCCAAGTCTTTGCTATTGTGAATAGTGCTGCAGTAAACATACGTGTGCATGTCTTAAATGTTTCTTCTTCCACATTTTTCCTGCCTTTTCCCAGTTTCAATTACACATATAATAATCCTTTTTATATTGTGTAATTCTTTTTGGAATTTTTAAAGAAACTTTCTATATGCATTGCATGTGGGGTAATTTTTATTTGCCTATATTCAAATTACTGATTATTTGTTCAACTATGTTGAATTTATTAATGGTTTCATTAAAATAATTCTTTAATTATGTTCATAGTTTTCTTGCCTTATTTTTAGCAATTCAGTTCGATTTCACTTATAGTGGAACTGTAAGTTTCCACTTCTCTGAAGAAATTATTCATCTTGTATTGACAAAAATTCGTAGCAATCCAAATGTTCATCAAAAAGTAACTGGATAAATAAAATCCATACATTCATGCAATAGAATTCTATAGAGCAATGAAGAACAAACTGACAGATGCTACAACATAGAAGAATCTCAAAAATGGCTTTGTGAAAAGAGCCTGATTAAAAAACTACCTAATATGTGATGTAATTTATTTGAAATTTTCTTAAAAGTTAGATTTATAGAGACAGAATATCTATCCAAAAAAGAAAAAAAGAAAGTCTGTCAATGTTTGCTTAGGCTGGGTGGGAATAGGACTTAAATGCAAAGGAACACAGAAATACTTTTGAGCATGGTGAAAATAGTCTAAAACCTGATTTTAATGATGATTGCATAAATCTTTAAATTTACTCAATATTCTTAAATTATATACTTAGATACATTTTGCTGCATATAAATTACACTTTAATCTCTTAAGTTAACACAAATCTGACAGTTTTATACTAACTTAACCTTTATGACCTCTATGATTTCATCTTCCATGACCTCAGTCATGAAACATTAAACTTAAACTCTATAGACATCATACTCCCTATACGTCTGACTAGTCCATAAACTTTGACACCACTGGCTTGGTTTTCCCTTCACTTGAAGTGCATTACTCATCTGTATGCTGGAGGTTTCCTATTTAATTCTTCAGAATCATGTTGACTGTTTCTACCTCTACAGTCGTTCTTTGATTAGTTAGGGTAAGGTAGCCTCTAGACTTTCATAATATCTTCAATATAACTCTGACAAAGCAATTAATATATTGCAATGCATTTGAATGCAATGTACTTGAACTAGAGTTACTCAATAGCACAGAATTTGTCTTTATTGTTATCACTGGAAGTTATCACAAAGGCTAATGTAAATATTTGTTTAATAGTAAACTAGTAAATAGTACAATAGTAAAATAAACTAATAAGAGTTTACACAATATTTTTATATAGCTGTTAATACACTATATAAAATTATCAATAACAGTACACTTACTGGCTAATACACTTACTGACCCTTAATAAAAACTCCCCGGACAGATGAATCAATGAATATGTTTATCACTAAATATCTTTTTCTACTGAACTTTTCAAACTGTGAAATTGCTAATAAGTAGCTTTAAAGGATATTACATAATTCTAACTTTTCTAGATTCATTTACCATCTCTGGGTTAGATTTTTTATTTTAACATTTCAGTATTTACTTTCCTTTTCTAAATTAGATATTTATTTGGAGCCAAAATTCTACATTAACCCTGAGTCTTTCAGTTAATCTCCAAAATATTATCATAATAATGAGCTAAAATCAAATATCTGCTGGGGCAAATATTGTTCTCTGAGCAGAGAGCGTTTTTTGAGAGGACACATTGAATGCAGAAAATTGTATGAGCTTCTATTTAACATAATAATGCCTGAAAATATTCAATCTGCATAGCACATTTTACCTATTGTAGCATAATTTTTGGTGTTAAATGTATAAAATGTACCTTTATCATTGCATCTTTAATAATATAACATTTGTGTTTAGTTGTATAAAACGTGCTTATGCTCTTGGGAATCCTCTGAGATACTTATTTCATGATGGTGTAGTAATTGCTGTCAGAACTTTGCTTGATGATGATGAATAATTAGGTTCTCATCTAGTACTTCTCTTTCTAAAAGACCTTTATCAACATTAACACTTCTGACCTTTTTAATTGCATGGATTAAAGCTGGAAATAGATGGTTATTAATGTTCTGTACTTTCAGTTCCTGGAGCATGAAATAATGTTTTCTTTCTCAATAGCATTCAGCAAGTTTACATTTCCCCAGTAAATGTGACTTTAAAGGTGGCACCATAGTGGGTAATAATTTGGTATTCATAACGCTTTTGGCTACACTTAGCAGCTTCTTGGTGTTTGCTAAATCCTCCTTGATGCGTCCATGTCATTCTAATTACAGATTTTGACTGAGCCTCACAAATGCATGCACCCCTTTATTACAGAAACCAAGAAAAACTATTTACAAGTTTTTCTGTCTTTTTCTCTTTTCATACAAAATTAAAAATGGTGGCTTTTGCACTTGTCATTCAACCCTACCAGAGAATGACAAACAATATTGAAGCAATGTTGAGAACACAGAGCAGTACTGTAGAATTAAAGGTAGCTTTGATATATACAAGCTCCCAATTAGGCAGGTCGCCTATTAATCCTTTCTGGAAGAAATGAAAAAATAATGTGGTCTGAGAAAACCTTTTGTTGGCATATGTGAAAGAAGGAAAAACTTCTTACTTGGGAAAAATGGGTTTTACACAACAATATATCTATGAATAAAAGTTAACCTGCAGTTGTAATTTATGCATGTGCATATACTTGTATTATGCACATATAATAGCCATGTTTATATGTGCATGCATTTATGCATAAATGTGCATCTATAATAAATATATATTAAACATATATGCATACAGAGTGATTAAATCTATCAGCTGTATATTAAAATATTCATATCGTTTGTATCAGGGTATATTGCAAACCCAAGACAAATTGAAACTCGTTTCACATTTTTCTAATCATTATATGTGGACAAGCAGTTGAAAATTAAACTTGTAGTTTTACCTTTTATGGCTTTACATGGACATAGTTCAAACAAAATGAAGGTAGATTAGTGAGAAACTTGGAAAATATGAGAGAAAAATCTCTTACTTTTCACATATGCAAAACCCATTTGAACCTAATCATTTTAATGCTGACATGAACAGCTGTGCTAGTTCTCATGATTTGATAATGAGGGTTGTGAATATATAAGGCAGTTTCTAGAAAGCTAATGCTTTGAAGACTAAAAATAATTGTGTGTGTCAGAGTACATATGCACACAGGATTTTAAACCATTTTCATAATCTAGTTCCCACTTTCTCCATTATACTTTGTATTGGAATAGTATTTCAAAAAGAATGAAGTAATACATAATATCTTTTATAAGTTATTATAAAAATGTCCAGAGGAAAAAAATATTTAATCTCATGATTTGTACTTGTTTTGCAGTTTTCATATGTTAGAATGTATCATAGGTATATTCACGTGCTTTTGCTTTACAGCTCTGTGGGAAAAAAAGCTGAAATATTATATTTTTATTACTGTTTGACAAAACTGAGCTACTTAGAGATTAAGTGACTTGCCAAAAATGACATAATGCATCATGATTAAGGTACCTCTTGATACTTTCACAGATTTTGTTGCTCTCTGAATATTATAATATGTTAATCACTAAATCATGTTATTTTTCATACTGCCCAGGAATCTTTTTGAAAATCCACGAACAAGTACAATCCTTGAGAAAGAGAAAATGCTCAGTAAGTAGCTATCAAAAATTTTAAGAAAAATGTAGATTTATAAATTTTATAATCTCATGACATTACACATAAAAATAGTCTTCAAAGAGGGAAATATAGAGACAACTAAAATAAAATGGAAGAAATTTATTTTCCAAGGAACTGTCTTGACTATCTTAGCTTCAATTTGAATAATATTTCTGAGGAAATTACTAACCATATATCTGTATGTTTATGAGGAAGTTAACTTAAACCATTATTTGACAATCTATAGCTGAGAAGAAATATGAGAGGTAAAACTACATTAAATTTCAGCATATTTTAGTTGGAACTTAGTCTAAATTATAAGGGTATTTAACACAATCCATATGAGAAGACGCCTACAAAACTACTTTTCTAATTCTAATATTTAATTAAAGTGGATAGGTTCAAAGAGACATTAAAGGAATCATAGGGAATATCACAGCCAGATTCTTTTAATGGCAACAATTTTTAAAATTAGCCCAAATTTTCATTACCAGAAGAATTAAAAGTTTCACAATAGGATAATTACTTATAAAGCTATAAAGAAAATAATGAAAGTAATAATGGCTAAGAGATTTCCAAAGTAAGCATCAGACACCTAAAATAAGGCACTTAGAATTATAATGTGAACATATTAGTGAGCTTTCTGTAGTTATTCTACAGTAATAATCCCTTAATACAACGATATTAAAGTTTTATTTCTTGGTCATATATATGTTGCCATGGTCAAATGTGGCCCAGCTTACCACCTGTCTGTTCTCATGCTGCTAATGAAGACGCACCTGAGAATGGGTAACTTATAAAGAAAACAGATTTAATTGACTCACAGTTCAGCGTGGCTGGGGAGGCCTCAGGAAAATTACAATCATGTTGGAAGAGGAAACAAACACATCCTTCTTTACATGGTGGCAGCAAGGAGATGTGCCAAGTTAAAGGGTGAAAAGCCCCTTATAAAACCATTAGATCTCATGCGAACTCACTCACTATCATGAGAATAGCATCATGGAGGTAACCACCCTCATGATTCAATTACTTCCCACTAGGTCCCTCCCATGACATGTAGGGAGCATGGAAACTACTACTCAAAATGAGATTTGGGCAGGACGCAGTTAAACCATATCAACACCTTTATCTTTTAGGGTCCCAATCAAAGGAAAACTTCTAATTTTGCCTCTTGGAAGTTTTACCCAGATGTGGCTTATATCACTCCTGTGCATATTTCCTTCTCTAAAGCAAGCCACATGTCCAATCCCAAAGTCACTGTGGTGAGAAGTGTGCTCCTCCTCTAGGGAGAGACCCTGTAAGTATAAAATCAAGGAGGGGCATGGATATTTTTGAACAAATACAAAAACATATTGCAGAAAAATTTGTGAACATATTTTCAAAAGCTCTCACATCCAGAAATAGATACTTGGTTCTCTACGTGACATTACCCACTACTGCATATAATTGTGGATTCTTCAAGAATCTCATCTCATCCGTAAAATGTAGGAGCCAATTTGGGGGAAAAAAAAATCATTACTTTCCACTCAAGATTATGTATACAAACTGTAGAAAAATCTGTAATACTGACTACAGACAGTTTAACAGCATCAGTCTTAGTAAATACACTGGGGAAAGGGATTACATATCTTTGTTAAGGAAGCTGGGAGGTAAATAGTTGGCTACTTCTGAAAACATAGGGGATGACTAGCCATGGAACTTAGCAGCTGAAACCCATAAATCAAAAACACATATTTAAAGACCCTACCCTGAAGAACCAGTGAGTAAGAAATGAAGGTTTATATTTTCCTAGTAGATGTATCTGAGCAGATATATTTGTGACATATATATATATGCGTGTCTTCTGAGGAAACACATCAAATTATCCCAAAATTATCTGAGTTAGGCATTAAGTGAATTTCTGGATGTTTTGCCTCTTTAATTCTATATTGCATAAATTTTCATTGATATTCCAAAATATGATAGAGATTAACCAGTATTTTAAGGAAGTGGACTGGTGTCATAAATGGTAAAATAAGTGGCAGAGTAACTCCATTCAGAAACCATCCAACGAAATCCAACCCACCACATTATATCTTAAGACACTAATGTTTTCAGATGATCTTAATGACCAAATGCTTTTTACAGAAAAGGCAAATAATTTATTCCAAATGATCTCTTGATTGTATTTCCATAATTTTAGCTTGTATACAATATGTATTCACTTATTTACATGTTTGTTTTGTGAAAGAAAATTGAATCATGAAATATGTGCCTAGGAAGATGTCTGTTTTACAATATGTTCTGCAATTTTCATTTTTCGGATTATGAATGCTGCTGTTGAATAAATACAAGTGTATGCATGTGCATATGTGCATATATGTACATTGAGAAAGTTATTTAAATTCTTAACCTTAGTCTCTTCTCTCTCTCTTTTTTTTTTTTTTTTTTTTTTTTTTTTGAGAGGGAGTCTTGTTCTGTCGCCCAGGCTGGAGTGCAGTGGCTGGATCTCAGCTCACTGCAAGCTCCGCCTCCCGGGTTTACGCCATTCTCCTGCCTCAGCCTCCCGAGTAGCGAGTAGCTGGGACTACAGGCGCCCGTCACTTCACCCTGCTAGTTTTTTGTATTTTTTAGTAGAGACGGGATTTCACCGTGTTAACCAGGATGGTCTTGATCTCCTGACCTCGTGATCCGCCCGTCTCGGCCTCCCAAAGTGCTGGGATTACAGGCTTGAGCCACCGCGCCCGGCAACCTTAGTCTCTTCTTATGTCAAATTGAGAAAACATCTCTGCATTAGTTGAGAATCTTTCAGGTGCAAGTAAAAAAAAAAAAATGTATCTGAATTAATTTTAAAAATCTATAGATATAATAGCTTCAGATGTAACTGGATACTGAGAGTTCAAACAACGTAGTCAAGTTTCTGTTAACTTCTTCCTTTATATTATGCCCTTCTTCTGTATGTAGATTTAACACTTTTATCACATTTATTAGTTGCAGCAAGGAAGTTGATATTGACAGTCGAAGATTAGAATCTTCCCTACCTAGTAACCTATGGGAAGAAGAGCATCTACTCCTCTAATCTTAGGAGAAAATTATGTAGCTGACTTAGCTTTAGTCATTTTTTTTTTTTTCTGAATTAATCATGTGATCTTGGAGATGTGTCCCTTTTGAGAAGGATAGAGATGACCATTGACACATCCACTTTGACCATAAGGAATTCAGGAAGGGTGAGTCCCTAAAGAAAGGGACATTGACCTAGACACATGTATCCACTAAAATTACATGTGGTGGTGACATAAAAATGCCTCTGAAGTGATTAAAGGTTGTCCAGAACTTTTCCAACTGAAAGAAAAATGTGATAATTTCTAGCAGATATGGTGGCGCCCATATTTCTACATAATTAGGAATCTATTTTCAGCTCTGAACTATCTTAAGTTTATTCTCCTCACTGAAAGACAATCTGGACAAACATTGCTTATTATTTCAACAGGCAGAATATAATGACAAATGATCAGGAGACACATAGAAAAAACTACTACAGCACAGCACAAATAGAAATGGAAACCACTGTCTGGTAGGAAGTAAAACACTCTAGATGGATATTTTTGTAAAGGAAGAAAGTAAAGGCGTCTTAGCAATCAATTAATGGAGTTTTTTTTTAAATTTTATCTTTGCTCAATTATAGAGTCTTATTTTTTAATTAATAATGAATGCTATGATTTAAGAAAGAAAAAATTCATCCTAGAGCTGTGTGGATTGAATAAGTGATGTGAAAGATGGAAATAGCTGAAATATTTAAGCAGACATAGAACAAAATAAGATGAAAAATTGAGACCATACTAAGGTCAAGAAATTTCTCAAACTTGTAAAAAACAAATTTGCTAGTTTTTAGGAAACAAAGATTTGATAAGTCAATTCAGGATGCCATTTTATATGCATTTATTACTTATTTATTCTTCCATTGGATCTATTTCTATTATTCTCAAGTAGTATTTTCTACATTGTGATAATTTTCTGATTCTAGTTCCTCTGTAGTGTGTTTTCTCTCTGGCAATATTTAGATTTTAATATTAAATCTTAGTGTTCTGAGATTTCAGAACAATTAAATTAAGTATAGGTGGTTTTTCACTCATTTAATGAGATACTCATAAGGCCCTTTAAATGTGAAAACTCCTTTTGTTGTTTGGCTATAGGCATTTATGTTGTATTGTTCTTATTGTTTCTTTTATTATTTTCCTCCTCTTTCAGTATTTTTCTTTCAGAACTGCTCTTAGTAAATATTAACTATATAGTGTTGAGAAAACAAAAAATGATAGAGGGAGCCCTCTCCACAAGACATAATAAAATAAGGAGTTTAACTACTGAATAAGCATATCTAGAATACACTGCATATTATAAGCAGTCTGCAAAAGAGACTATAAAATCTAGATAGAATTTTCATAAATTAATTCGGTAAAGCACAAGAAAGAAAAATTAAAATTAAACCTTTATCTCTTTGAGAGACAAATTATTGCATCTTGGAATAGTCTCCTGAAATTCCTGGGAGACTCCTGAGGTCATTTTGGAGGCAAGAGTTTACAGTTCCAAGGGTCAGAAAGCCTTAAAAACAATAGGCCAGTGTTGAACCATCCTTCCATCCCAGGGATAAATTCCAGTTGCTCATGTGTGATACTGTTAATGTGATGTTGAATTTGGTTTGCTAGTATTTTGTTGAGGATTCTTGCATCTGTGTTCATCAAGGATATTAGCCTGTGATTTTCTTTTCTTGTAGTATCCTTCTATGGCTCAGGTATCAGGATAATGCTGGCCTCATACAATGAGTTTGGATTCCTCCTTAGTTTTCATAAGAGTTTGAGAAGTATTATTCTTAAATAATTGTATCTTTTTAAAATGTTTGGTAAAATTCCCCAGTGAAGCCATCAGGTCCTGGATGGGCATCTTTTAAAAATGGGAATTCGCTTGACTTTGGTAATTTTTTCACAGGACATATGTATATAAAGATATCATGTTGTAGGCTCTAAATATATGTAATTTTTATTTGTCAATTATACTTCGGTAAAACTAAGGAATTTTTAAAGAAAAAACACAATAGAACAGGCCAATTTTGAAGTTTATGATGTTTTCAAGGAGACACACTGAGGGGTATGGGAAAAAAGTTTATAAGTTTGTCCTTACAATAGTGATGCTAACTAACATTTACCAAATAATTATTAATGTCAAACACATTACTAAGGACTTTACATGTATTAAATGATTTATTCACATAATAACACTATAGAATGGTTATTATTAATATTATTATTTTCTCTATTCTAAAAGTGAGAAAGAAACAGGGAAGCTAAATTATTTGCCTGAGTTGACACAGGTATTAAGGGACAGCCAGGGTTAATCCCTGGCAATCTGGCTCCAGAGCCTATAGTCAATCATTCCACTTAGTATTTTTCCACATACTTTTTCTATCTCTGTTTTTTCTTCTGTTAAGAATATTATTTTAGTATTCCTGGACCTTTTCCAGCCCATTCTTCTACTTCAACAATGCATTCCTCAGCTTAGTTCATTCTGCTCTTTGGTCTGTGAATTAAACTTTTATTCTTAAAATAAACTTTTCAAATTAAAAGTACTATAGATATTTAGTTGTTGTATATAACATATTGTAAAATATCTTGAAAATATTAAATAAAGCCATTCTAAAACTTCTGTTTTCCCTATTTTCATACTCAGTTTGAGCTGCTATAACAAATTACCTTAGACTGAATGGCTTAACAATAAATATTTATATCTCACAGTTCTGGAGGCCAGAAAATTGAATATCAAGATGTCGGATTCAGTGTGTTTTGTGAGGGTCTACTTCCTGGTTTACAGATGGACATTTAGTATTCTCATATGGCAGAGATCAGAGAAAAAAAAATTCTTGTGTCTCTTCTTGTAATAGCATCGATCCTACTCATGAGATTTTACCCTACTGACTTACTTACCTTCCAAAAAAAAAAAAAAAAAAAACCCTACCTCCTAATACAATCACACTGCGGCTAGTATTTCAGCACATAAGTTTTGAGGGCCACAAACATTCATGCCTAACACTCCTATGGATTATTTCTTCGAGTAATAAGTTTTTTTAGGCTTTATTTTTGTAGGTTCTCATTCTTGATGTTTTTTTCTGTAAGTGTCAGGCAGTCTTTCTAATGAAAAGTATACGCTTGAATTTTCTGACTACTCAAAATTATGGCACATAGGATTCAAAAGGATATACTTGTAGCTTATCTTCAGACAAGAGTGGCACTTTGTCATCCATTGACTTTTTTAACCTCTTGGGTCCAAATATCTATATTTTCTTCTTTATGATGTGGATAAATCCCACTTTTCCCAGGTGTTCAAAAAGGATGAGTTTGGAGGAGACAATGACTTATAAGTTGCTCCAATTTGATTCACCCGTATTTGTCTCACGAGTCCTTGTATCTCCTTATCTCAGGGTGAGCCCTATCTCCTACATGTCTCCTGCTTTCATTTTACCTCTCTCACCTCTACGTCTATACAGTCTTTGTCTGATCCCATCTGGAATTCTACTGATGTTCCTCTACCCACTTATTACTCACTTAAATCTTCGAATGATTTCTCCAAAAATCTATGAGAGTTCCTCTTTTCACCAACATTGTTATGGAAATACACATGTATGTATGTGTATTTATGTTTATATGTATCACATAGTATGTGGTGTGTGTGTGTGTGTGTATACACAAAGACTCTCCTTGACATAATGTTAGTGAGACTCCTCTAAACCCTTAAAGCTCCAACCTTGAGCTCTGTCCATGGTTTGTTTAGTCCAGTTTTAGCAAGAATTTTTCAGGTCAGTTTGGGAAAAATCATCCACTCTTGATATCTGATTAAATCCTCATTGCCCACCCCTGATATCTTATCACTCTGCACTGTCTTCAGCAAAATTCCTGTCAAGTAGGTTTAGTCAAAATTATCCTTACATTATGATATCTTAGTAATTTTCTATTTTGTGACCTCTACCCACCTTCTTAGCTATAAATCTCCATTTGTTCTTGTTATTTTTGGAGGTGAACCTAATATCTCTCCTCTATGGAAAAACTTAACTGTAGTAGTCCCTCTTAAATAAACTCCTCGTTGCCATATTTAACAAGGGCTATGAATAAATTTTTTATAGTTATGGTACAGTGATTCAGAGAGAATCAGACACATCATTGGACCCCTGGAGCTCTCACTCAGAACCCCAAGTGTGTATCTTTGAAGATTTCTTCTTCATTTCTGATTGATTTATCTGGGGTCCACTAGGACATCTAATTCCCGAGTCAATGTTTGGGCAACAGTTTGTCGAAGAATGGTAGGGACAGATTTGGATCCTTAGGATTTGGAGTAGATCCTTGAAAACTGGGTTAGAGTCCCAGGCTTCTTTTGAAAGATACCTCCTGGGCTGCAAGTTGTTCTGCCTGGCTCCTTGTTTTGAGGTGGGTTCACTCCCTGACTTCTGGGCTGGAAAACAGTATTTTTTTGTGGTGGGGGACTTTCCCTCTGATATCTCTATTTAATCCTGCTTCGCTGATGGAACTTCTCAATCCACTGAAATCACCTTCTCAGATCCTTGCTAACTATATGCCCTGCCAACTCTGTCCGCTTGTTTTTCTTGTTGTTGTTGTTGGCATAATTTTACTAAAGAGCATTTGGGACTAGTTTAGCACCTTTGGAAAACTTAACATCTCCCCAAACTAAATCCTCTTAGACCACCTCTCTCTTACCATTACCTCTGCTTTTCCACCTTTCCTTTTTACCACCTTCGATCTTCCATTTGGCTTTTTGGCATCCATTGCTATATTCTCCTTCAGTCCTCTGCCTCTTCCTCACCTCCATTCACCCTGCGGACCTTTCTGCTCCCGCTCCAGCTCCTCAGCTTCTAACAGACACTTTGGCCTTTTGCCCAATCAGAGATTCTCAAGCGATTCATTGATCTCCAAAAGCAACTATCAGAAGCTGAACAGACTAAGATTATTAGTCTGTTTTTAATAAGAGATAACAAAATACTTTTCTTTACCTTTTCAATAATCTGCCTAGGAAACCATGATCTTGTGTCTTATCAAATTAATATCCCATGTGTTATGTTCATTTTTATCATGTCCTTAATCGTTAAAAAATCCACCAAGATTTCTTACATATATTTTAGAGACTGGAGTGCAGTGGCTCTTCACAAGTGTGATCATAGCATAGCACACGACAGCCTCAAATTCCTTAGCTCAGGTGCTTCTGCTGCTTCGGCCTTCCCAGTTGCTGGAAATACAAGTGCGTGCCACCAAACCAGGCTCTAAATTAAATATTTCTAAGCCTTCCAGGAATGTAGAAACTAATCCAAATGCTCTACATGTTCACATGACTTGGGTAAACTTCTTTTGATAAATAAAATTAGTTCAATATTGTTAGTTTAATAACAATTGGTATTTCATCATTAATTATAATATTGGCATACATTTTTATTCTACTTGGATTTACTAGTTAATTAAGGTTTTTATTTATGTTAGATGTTTAAGATTATTAAAAATAAAAATTCAACCTAAGAACAAATGTACAAGTAAAGATACAATAAAAACGAACTGCTTGAAATACATTACTTCATGTAGATCAAGCACAGAAATAAAAATAAACAAAACTTCATGCATTCAACTTTTTAGGTTTATGCTTTTGTGATGCTTTGCATACCATGTATGTGCTATGAAATACTTAACAGTGAAATAACTTGAGATGATAGTTAGCCATGTTTAATGTTATCATATGTCTGCCTAAGGATAAGTTTTTAAATAAATTTTAACTAAAGCTATGCCAAGTTAAGTAATAGATGTTTATTAAATGTCTGGGCCATTTCTAAATAAAGCAAACTACAGAAATGTAATTACTAACATACGTTTAAGATTGTATACTTTTGACATCTTATAGAATACAGAGACTATGATTATATATGATCTGTTAATAAACAGTTTTATGCCATCTAAAAATTATACTTTATAAATGTATATGCCTCTATAATTATAAATCGTATATTCCTAAATTTGTTACTCTGTTACAGAATGCTGGTAAATGACAATTTTCTACTTCCTGGTTTCTCTGTAAAATGAGGTTATTAATGGTTAAAAATATAATATATATGTACATATGTGTATAATATATATTATATAAATTAATATATGTGTATATAATATATATACATATATACACACATATATATAACTAAACTAGAAACAATAAGTATGAATGAAGAAAACAACTCAGTATATAAAATATGCAAAAAAGTATGTGTTTTTAATAAGGAAAAATACACTTGTATGAATGATTTGTTTTCATTAAAGGAAAAAGAGAGTAGTTTTATCCTATGGATTTATGACTATTGATATCCATAGATAGTCTTTAAATCTTGCTAAACTAAATGAAGTGGTTAATACAGGTTGAAAGTATGTTTATGAGCCCACTATTGAAAAAAAGAAAGAAAAATGTCCTAAATTTCAAGATAATGCATTTGAGTTTTATTTAGGATGGAATGAACAGTCATTAAAAATTCTGGATGAATGCTGTTATCATGACAATGTTTAGGAAAGTGAATATGACAATAGACAGTAAAATAATTTAGAATAAGATAAACAGAGAAATAGGTTTACTGTTAGAGAAAAATTTCAATAGTACTGAGGTAATTAAAGATCAAACAGGTATGGGAATGTAGTGTTAGGAAGAATCATAGATATTATTAAATTCAAATACCTTAGTGTGAAATGAAGAAAATTAAATTTAGATATGCAAAGAGACTTCTTCAGGGATTTACTGTTCATTTAAAAGAGTACATTCTAAGGCAGAATACAGTCATTTTTATTCTCAATCCAAGGTTCTATTACTCTTTTTCTATGATTTTAATATCAAATTTTAGTAATATTTTAAAATTTGTTTTGGCTTTATTCTTTTAGACGTTCTATACAATTCTGACAATTGGTACTTAAAAAAATAGTGATAACCCCCATTTTAAATCAGTATTGCCAATCAAATTTATAATGTGCATGCACATTTATTTTGCAAATAATTTTCAATTGAAATAATGGAAATAGAATTCATGAATTATTTCATCCAAATTTTAACCTTTAGCTTTTGATTTAACATCTAGAGTATTCTTCCAGTCGAATTTTAATCTTCGATGGTAGAATGTGGAATCCATCACCCTGGATTGCCAAATCTAGAATTAATATAAACTTGACCACCAACTAGATCTTCGTCATTGAGTAAGGTCTTTGAACTCTCTGGGTTTTAGATTTTCAATCTGTGAATTTAGAAAGCAGTTCAGAGGCTCTCTGGGTCCCTTCCATCTCTAACAGTCATTCATCTTATCATCTCTAAAATTCTGAAATTTAGTAGAATTCAAAGCTTATTATGAGCTAATAATTTCCATGACAACCATTGTATACTTGTTTACACAAATTCTGAGGCCATTAGGAGATTTGTAATAGTTTCAAAATTTGTGATGAGTGAAATGAAAGCCTTTGCATTTCAGTGTATATATATATATATATATATATATATATATATATATATATATAGAGAGAGAGAGAGAGAGAGAGAGAGAGAAAGGGTGCTCTGCCACCAGGCTGGAGTGCAGCTGCAACCTCCACTTCCCGGGTTCAAGCAATTCTCCTGCCTCAGCCTCCCAAGTAGGTGGGACTACAGGTGCATGCCACCACACCCAGCTAATTTTTGTATTTTTAGTAGAGATGGGGCTTCACCATGTTGGCCAGGATGGTCTCAATCTCTTGACCTCGTGATCCACCCACCTCAGCCTCCCAACGTGCTGAGCCCAGTCCCATATTTTGAGTCTTGTACAAATGCTCTGTTCTTACGAATTCTTTCGGGTTTTAATGTTCCAGACATTTTTCGTTATATTTCTGTTTAAGTTTCTATAGAATTAGAATATTCATAGCACCTAGTTCAGAAGGTATGTGAACTTCTGAAGTATGAGAATGGCATGTCATAAAATTCACCATTTGCTTACACATATGCTTACACACATGGCATATTTTATGACACGCCAGTCTCACAGCAATGATTAAAACAATACTTAGCACATAAGACTCAAAATGATAGTTGTTATAATTAACCTTCCCAATGTGGTCACCTTGGTCTCTCATCAGTTGTTATGTATTAGTAGTGTATTTGACAGTTGTTACATAGTTACCATTATATAGCATGTCAAATATTTAATAAACCATTCATTAATGTTCAAAAGCTAGAATGGAGATATGTGTTTATCTTTATTCGGAAAACAATTATATTGAGGATATTTCTGCCCAATATAGAAAATTTCAAGCCAGACCACAGATTTTAAAAAAAGCTTTCTCTATTGCCCTAATTTCCAACTGTTTTTTAATATTTCCCCAGTATCTTAAACTGAGTTAAAAACAAGGAAGCTTATCTTCACTGGATTAAAAATATAAACAAATAAATAAGTTACAAAACAAGTAAGTAAGCTACAAAACATATTGTGGGCAATTTTTCTTCTTTCTTCTTCCTATATTTCCTTCTTCCAGCTCTCTAATTTTTGTTTTCACATTCCTGTTTCTGAAATCCCTTCACTGTGGTAACTTCTTGATCTCTATAATCTGCTAAATAAATGTGATTCTTGCTTTTCTCAGGAAAGAGGAACTAATTTTGAATCAAAGGTATGATAAAACTCTCAATCACTCCCATTTGTACCTGTACAACAGAGGCAAACCAGAACTGTGGAAAAAGTAAAACTAGTTGCATTAGCTGCAAACTTGTTCTTGGAGGGAGTAAACTTCTGTACATATCAACCAACATAAAAAAAAAAAAATCTTGATTATAAACAACTTGATTAAACTATAGGAAATGGAGTATAAGACCTTTAAAAAAGAAAGCAACATCCAAGCAGAGACTGGAATGGAAGGTGATGATGGTAGGCAAGAAAGATTCAGCAGAATTTGAAAAATCAAAAAAACATTTTTTTAGGATGTTCAATGGTTTCATGAAAAGGAATTGGAAACTGTATTAGAAATACGAAATTGTATTTAAATAGTCTAACATTTTTATTATGTAGACTACTACAAATATAGTATGGGTTCGAAATTTCTCAATTTTTGCTTTTGTTTTTGCTTTTGCTTTCATTAAGTCACCTGTAATGGACACATATTAGTAAGCAGACTCAAAAACTCCAAATTTAATATGCTTTACATAGAACACTTATTTTACTATTTACAAGTTACCACATAGGAACGTTAGCACTTGATGATGAGAAATAAGATAGTTTTACATGTTACTCAGCTCATTCATGTAATAATTAATTTTATTTACCCACCATTCAAGGGAAATTCCGTTTTGAAACTTCGTTAATTTGAGAAGAGGTTTCTTGTACATAACAAAGCTCTATTTTATACAATCTATAGAAATATTTTTAATTAAAATATTATTACAATCAATCTTCTGCCATCCATAGGTTACAGTATGAAATCATCTTAGAGAATTTTTACCAACACGGATTTCTTTCCTACCTGTTTTTTAATCTTTAAGTTAAAAATCCTTGTCATTAACCTATTTTTCTCTTTTCTGTTCATGGTTGTCTCAAATTTTTTAAAATGGTAACTAATAGATTACCAGATTGCTGGACAATTTTAAAAAACTTAATTAAAGTGACAAGACCGGAATTTCTTTCAGAACCGTCTCACTAATTAATTGTAAAACTTTAGAAAAACCATTCAACCTGTAGGTGAGTTTACCTAGATTTTCTGAGATCCTTTCTAAATTAAAATACTTTGTCATTAACTCTCCTCTGAGCTGACATTGTGAGATATGTTTTCAAAGATGTTTCTTATGATGAAAACATGACAAATATGACAATGATATTATAAATCTTTTCATTTCCCCCACAGTTTTTGAGAAAAAGATACAGCAGACAAAGAGTTGGTAGATATTCTTAAAAATTGTTATTGAAGTTTACATTGGAGGCAATCACATAATAGCCCTGTGCTTTCTGAACTAAAAACTCAACCTTTTCTCACTCCATGAACTCTAAACTAGAGAGAAGTACAACTTTGCAAGAGATAAAAAAGCTGTAATAATAATGAAATCTGAATCACCCCACTACAATATCTACCAATATGATTATGTCAGATGTGACAAATTTTTAAAAGGTCTATACAACTATCAACTATGCACCTCTACACTCCAGACAATTCTAAAGAAAGAAGGAAGAGAGGCTGTGATTTTTTTGTGAGGGGTGTGAAAATGTGTTGGTACTAATACTTTACTACAAGGCAGAGGTAGCTATTAGATTGGTGCAAAAGTAATTGCGGTATTGCCATTAAAAGCAATGGCAAAAAACACAATTACTTTTGCACCAACCTAATAATAGGCACTTGTGAATTATCTAAAGATTATATGTAAGACCAGTTATTCGATATGTGAGATAAACACGATACTCTTGAATAATTTATGGCCTGTATATAATTTGTACAAACACAGTGGACATATTCTCATTAGGATAATGGTACTTAATAGTATCCAAAAAATAAATCATACATTATAGTAATATGATCTCATGAAACCCTAAGGTGATCTGAATCCTGAAGTAGAATTATGAAATCAAAGCTCTATTTTCAGTTATTTTTTGACTGTACACATGTAGCGGTGGGCGGGTCATCAATCTCTGGGAACCTGTGTTCTCTCCTGAACAATGCCTATCCTAATCTTACAAAATAAAATAATACGGTATGCTTATGAATATTAAATAACTTCAGAAATTTTTGTGTGGCTTTTTATTTCAAATCTAAATATACTTCTATTTTCAGTAACTGAGTTTTCCTCTAATATTATTTTTTGAATAAACTTAGAAAAAAAATCTCAGAATTTCCTGGTTTTTAAAAAAGTGTATTGTAGTTTCTTTATTTCCTCTGAGTTGATATGTCGAACAAATAATGTTTAAATGGAGAATGTTATGGCCAGTTTTATGTGTTAACTTGACTAAACCATCAGATGCCATATATCTGGTTAAACATAATTTCTTAGTGTGTCTGTAAGGATGTTTTAGGAAGAGATTGACAATTCACTTAGTGGACTGAGTAAAGCAGATGGCCCTCCCCAATGTGCATAGACAGGCATTATCCAAACCATTGAGGGACTGAATAGAACACAATGGCAGGGGAAAGTTGAAATCACTGTCAGCAATGACTGCTGAGCTGGGACATCATCTTCTATTTGCGATCCTGGTTCTCAGAACTTTAGACTCAGATTGGAATCTATACCATTGGATCTCTGACTGTAAGGCTCTCAGGACTTCGAAATACATTACTGACTTTCTTGGGTATCCTGCTTGTAGATGGCAGATTACAGAACTTCGTAGCCTCCGTAATGGTGTAAGCCACTTCCTTTATTAAGTCTTATTTTTAATTTCATATATTTGTACAAATAATGAGCATATCTTGTGTCTTTTTTTTAATTCCTCTTTATTGTTCTTCAAAGATATTGAGATTTTTACAAATGGAAAGATTGTGGCAACCCTGGGTTAGGGAAGTCGGCACCATTTTTCCAACAGCATGTGATCACATTGTGTCTCTCTGTTACAATTAGGTGATTCTTACAACATTTCAAACTCCTTCGTTATTATTATAACTGTTATGGTGATATGTGATTAGTGATCTTTATTAGTGATCTTTGATGGTACTATTGTCACTGTTTTGGGCTGCCATAAGCCATGCTCATGTAAGGTGATAAAATTAATCCATAAATGTTGTGTGTGTTCTATCTGCTCCACCAAACAGCTATTTTTAGTCATGCTCCCATTCCTCAAGCCTCCCTATTCCCTGAGACCCAACAATATTGAAATTAGACTAATAGTCCTACAATGACCTCTAAGTGTTCAAGTGAAAGGAAGAGTGGCACGCCACTCACTTTTCATCAAAAGCTAGAAATGTTCAAGCTTAGTGAAGAAGACATGTCAAAAACTTGAGATATGCTGAAAGCTATGTCTCTTGCCTAAAACAGCCAAGTTGTGAATGAAAAGAAAAAGTTCTTGAAATAAATTAAAAGTGCTGCTCCAGTGAACACATAAATGATAAGAAAGCAAAACAGCCTTATGCTGATACGGAGAAAATTTCTGTAGCTTAGATAGATTGTTCCAGCCACAATGTTCCCTTAAATCAAAGCCTAATCCAGAGCAATGCTCTATTTCTCTTCAATTCTGTGAAAGCTGAGAAAGGTGAGGAAGCTGTAGAAGAAAAGTTTGAAGTGAGAAAAACTTGGTTTATGATATTTGCAAAATAAGACATGTCCCTAAAAATAAAAGTACAAAATGAAGCAGCAAGTGGGGCTATAGAAGCTGAAGCAAGTTATCCAGAAGATCTAAGATAGTTGATAAAGGTGGCTACATTAAACAACAGATTTTTCAATGTAGATAAAACAGCCTTCTATTGAAAGCAGAAGCCATCTAGGACTTTCACAGCTAGAGAAGAGAGGTCAATGCCTGGCTTCAAAGCTTCAAAGGACAGACCAACTCTGTTGTCAGAGGCACATGCAGCTGTTGACTTCAAGTTTAAGCCAGTGCTCATGTACCACTCTAAAAATCATGGGCACTTTCAGAGTTATAGTGACTCGACTCTGCCTTTGTTCTATAAATGGAACAATAAAGCCTGCTCATTGAGCATATCTTTTTACAACATGGTTTATGGGATATTTTAAACTCACTGTTGAGGCCTACTGCTCAGAACAAAAGATTTATTTCAAAATATTACTGCTCATTAATAATGCGTCCAGTCACTCCAAAGCTTCCCAATGTGGTCACCTTGGTCTCTCATCAGTGGTTATGTATTAGTAGTGTATTTGACAGTTGTTACATAGTTACTATAATGTAGCATGCCAAATATTTAATAAACCATTCATTAATATTCAAAAGCTAGAATGGAGATATGTGTATATCTTATTTGGAAAACAATATATTTTGTACACCAAAGAGATAGGTGTACAATAAGATTAATGTTGTTTTAATGTCTGCTAACAAAAAACATCCTTTGGCCCATGACTCAAGACATAATTTTGACTTTCAAGTTTTTTTTAATTTTTAAAATAAATTTTGTAAAGCTATAGCTGCCATAAATACTGACTCCTCTGATGGATATGGGCAAAGCAAATTGACAACCTCCTGGAAAGAATTCAGCATTCTAGATGTCACTAAAGGCATTTGTGATTTATGGAAGGAAGTCAAAATATCAACATTAACAGCACTTTAGAAGTGGATTCCAAAATGTATGAATAGCTTTGAAACACTGAAGACTTCAGTGGAGGCAGTTACTGCAGATGAGGTGGAAATAGTGAGAGAATTCAAATTACAAGTGGAGCATCATGATGTGGTTGAATTGCCACAATCTCACGATAAAACTTGGATGGATGAAGAGTTGCTTCTTACGGATGTGCAAACAAAGTGGTTTCTGGAGACGGAATCCACTTCTGGTAAAGATGCTATATACATTGTTGAAATGACAAGCAAGGATTTTAAATATTACATAAAATTGGCTGATAAAACTGTGGCTGGATTCAATAGGATTGACTCTTGAATACTATACTACACAAAATATTTCATAGAAGTAAGAACCAATCCATGCAACGAACTTTATTGTTGTCTTTTTTTCTTTAAGAACATGCTACAGCCTCCCCAATATTCAGCTATCACCACCTTGATCAGTTAGCAGCCATCAACAATCAGGCAAGACCTTCCATTAGCAAAAAGAGTACCTCTCACCGAAGACTTTGGTAGTGTCAGTATTTTTTAGCAATAAATATTTTTAATTAAGGTATGTACATTGATTGTTTTAGACATAATGCTATTACTCATTTAACAGTCTACAGTATAGCATAAAAATATCTTCTATATGTACTGGAAAACAAAAAAAATGTGTGACTTGTTTTATTGCAGTGTTCTGCAACTGGAGCTGCAGTATATTTGAAGTGTGCCTGTATGTGTGTCTGTATATAGATATATAGATGATTGATAGATTAGATAGATATAGGTATGTAGATAGATAGACAGATAGATAGATAGAGAGACAGGTAGATAGATAGAGAGGGATGGAGATATTGATAGATATGTTCTGTTTCTCTGCAGAACCCAGAGTCCTGACTATTACAGGAGATATAAAAAATATGAGGTTGAGTGTAATGGCTCACGCCTGTAATCCCAGCACTTTGGGATGCTGAGGCTTGTGGATAATTTTGAAGTCAGGAGTTTGAGACCAACCTGGACCACATGGTGAAATTCCACCTCTACTAAAAATACAAAAATTAGCTGGCTGTGATGGCACACACCTGTAATCCCAGCTACTCAGGAGGCTGAGGCAGGAGATTCGCTTGAGCCTCAGAGGTGGAGTTTGTGGTGAGCTGAGATCATACCACTGCATACTCCAGCCCAGGTGACAGAGAAAATCTGAAAACAACAACAACAACAAAAAACTGTGAAGTCTCTTCCAAACACCATATATGCAACATGGTCAGGTATGAAGGAGATATCCATGGCTCCCAAGACCAAGGTATAACCAGTTCTTAAGTTTGTAAGGAGATAAATAGACATGAATGATGTTCTTCATGGACTTACGTGGAAAAAAAAATTTTTTGGAACTTTACATTTGGACTACTGTGAATCTTTATCCCCCCTAATTAGATCCAGGCATCCACCAGGAAAGATTTTTTTTTTTTTTTTTTTTAGATGAAGTTTTGCTCTGTTGCCCAGACTGGAGTGCAGTGGTCGGATCTCGGCTCACTGCAAGCTCCGCCTCCCGGGTTTACGCCATTCTCCTGCCTCAGCCTCCCAAGTAGCTGAGACTACAGGCGCCCGCCACCTCGCCCGGCTAGTTTTTTTTGTTTGTTTGTTTTTGTTTTGTTTTTTTGTATTTTTTAGTAGAGACGGGGTTTCACTGTGTTAGCCAGGATGGTCTCGATCTCCTGACCTCGTGATCCGCCCGTCTCGGCCTCCCAAAGTGCTGGGATTACAGTCTTGAGCCACTGCGCCTGGCCTGGGAGAGATTTCAATATTCTTCATCTGTTCATAGGCCTCCCTCATATCTTCCTTAAGCCTCACTCCTGCATTGATAGACAGTTTTTACATAGATGACAGATACTTTTTTTATAGAAATTCTCTTAGTACAAACTTAAATGGTAGCATTTTTTGTCTTGTCATCTTAGGCAATATACAGAATGGAATTTGTGCTATTGATAATTTAAATAACTCTGCTTTACATTTGGTAAACATACTAACAGCATTAGCTTTTAAATAGCATTTTACAGCCTTCCGAATGAACAGTAACTTCTTTTAAAATATTGTGGGGAGAAAAGCATGTAGCATTGAGAATTGTCCTCAGAATCCTGAGAACTAAAATTACACAGCAGAAAGAAGTATGAGATTTTAGGATTATCTTACTATTTTTGCAAGTTTTTATTTATAATAATTATATACATACTATTTAGTTCTAGTGTCACTAATAATGAAATATATTTTATCAACTACCTCTCAAGATACCATTATCCTATTTTTTTCCAAAAAATGAGTTGAATATTTTCCCAGCTATTGATTTTGATAACAATGATACCAATTTGGAAAAAGTAATTATGGTTACATAATTTTTACATATTTTTATCAGTATCTCTTAACTTTCCAATGAATAACTTCAATAATAACATATTTGAATTTTAGGCAACATTTTATATAAGATAATAGTATTGAAATGTGGAGATAATTATTGGGCTTTACAACTGAAGCCACGTCAAGTACAATGTTAACATGAGAAAAACAGAGAGAGAGAGACAGAGAGAGAGAGACAGAGAGAGAATTGTTGGGATCTATAAGAGATGCTACATTAATTGGAATAGTAGTATGAGAAAGACTGAAAATGAAAGGGAGTAAGAGAGACTAGCTTTAAGTGAAAAACGGCATCCCCAATAAGATAAATTATTAGGATAATAGTAAAACAAGTTAGGGTCAGGTTAATAGAATTCAAATACTTATTGTGAGTCAAAATTTTAAAAATCTCAATATTCCCTACATTCTAAAATTAAGTGCATAACAAAATTTCTATCTTTATTGTACTGTGTGCTTTTCATTTTTATTTTCTAATACTACAAATTTTAATTGAATATTCTATTTTTTACTGTTAACAGTACTATAAACATGAACCAGGTTAAATATTACATTTTCAGTAGTTTTTTTTTTTTCTTATACACATAGACACATGCATTGTAATAGACTGTTGAAAAAATTAGGATTTATCTTTAGCCTTTGGTTTGGTTTTTATCTAGATCATTGCAATGTAAAGGATATAGCAAGTTTTCTTTGAAATAACTTGGTTGTAACCAAATGAATTGGATTGAAACCAAGTGAAAGCACACACCAAATATTAAATTTATATTTAACAGAAATTTTTAAGATAAAATGTTTATTTTTGTTATATATAATTTAATTTTTTACTTGTCATTCAGAAAATCAACCAGAGAACCAAAACTATTTTTTTAAAAATAAAAACTACATTTTCATCTAAATTAGGAGACAGAAAATCTTGCAAATTCCTTATCTGTTGTAAATGTGGCCAAAGGGCTAAGCCAGTCAGTAAGCCCACATGGGAAGAAGCCTTGGGAGGAAAGTCGTCTGTTGGTTGTGTATTTCAAGTACCTCTAACATCTATCCACTCCTAGAATTAAAAAAAAAAATTCCATCCTGATAAGAATCTGTAGTAAGTACAATATTATCACTGTGAATTGAGAAGAAAGAAGGCACAAAAGCGTGTGGGGATACCCAGAGGTGACTGATCTCATGAAGTCCCTTCCAAATACAACTTTTAAAAGTGACTGCTTCACATTTAAAGAAAAGGACTCTGTCTCTTGGAAACAGCAGACTGTACAGAAATGAAAGAAAACACAGGCCATTAGTAGAAGTCCTTATGAAATAGATAAGGTTCTGAGGGTCACCGGAAGTGTGGCCACACACAGGTGGCATGAATTAAGAAAACAGTCCACCACTGTAATAACAGAGGTGGGAGACCTTAAAATGAGAAACCTCACAAGCTAGTCCTTTTCTCCAGTCCACAAAACCTTCTGCTGTTAGTCAGAAAAATTAATTCATTCCAACACAAATGCCAGAAAAGGAATACTCGAAGATTCATAGAAGTAGACTTGAATAATAAAATAATCAACATACCAATTATAATAATAAAATCTCACCAGAAAAATGTTTTAACAATGATTTTTTAAAAAGTGATAACCCAATTCCAATATAAACTTAAAAAAAAAATAAGCAATTAGATTTATGAAGTAATACTAAAGATAGATACAAAGGAGTTCCAGTAATAGTTAAACGGTAAATGCAACATGATAAGTAAAGTACAATGAAATGTAAAATAGGTTCTGAAAAATCTTTATAATTTTTTAAAATTATGAATAATTAATAAAGACTGAAAAAAATAGACATGACACAAAGCATAACAAGAACATAGAGAATAGAAAAATGTGAATACAATGATACAAATATAAAGAAAGAAAAAAGTATATTAAAGTGAAAAATTATAGATATGAATTATAGGAAAAGGCAAACCTAAAATATACATAATTGGGGTTGGCAGTGAAAACCCAAAGAAAAACAATTCAAAATATAATTGAAGAAAATTTTCCTGAAATTAACCAAACGTGGTTCTTTACCTATAATTCTAACCCCAGAATGTATAGGATAAGCTATCATCACATCACCCCGGGAGAAAACAAATGAGGTAAAGGGAAGATCAGTTATTGCTGAGGATGAGCATAATAATATTAATGTATTTATTTCTGTCCCACAAATGTCATGCTTATTTTCAGAATAATATGAATAAAGGTATCCATTAAAATCTTATCAATTTTTTGCAATCATCTTACATTCTAAATAATACTCAACTATATGTTTATCACTGACTAGCACATTTAAGTTCCCTGTCAGCCCAAGGAATTTTTTAAATCCTATATAAACAGAGGGGATATTCTATCCTATTAGTACTGTAAAGCCTGTCTCCAAAAGTCTCTGATAGCTCACTCTGATCCTGAATGAACCTTCATATGGCCCTGACTGACATGTGATATTCCTTCTCTCCCAGGCTGTGAATACATCTGACTTTAAACTTCTGTTGACCTCATCTGTTAGTAAAAGAGGGATTAGCATCCTAGTTCATGAGGATGCCCAAGTGCATGTCATAAGACACTGGGCAGCTCTGTCCAGAATGAGCTATCGGAGACTTTTGGAGACAGGCTTTATAGTACTAATAGGATAGAATATCCCCTCTGTTTATACAGGATTTTAAAAATTCCATGAACTGGCAGGGAACTTAAATGTTTTAGTCAGTGATAAACATATATTTGAATATTATTTAGAAATGAGCTTTAAGACATGGAGAAAACATACAGCATATTGCTAAGTTAATGAAGCCAGTTTGAAAATGCTACATACTCTATAATTCCAACTAAAAGGCCTTCTAGAAATGAACTAATATCAAAGAAGAACTAAATAAATGGAATGATATGCCATGTCCATAGATAAGAAGACATATATCTTATCAGTTCTTCCCATGATTTAGATCTATAGTTTCAATACAATTCTGATTAAACTCCCAGCAAATTATTTGTGTATGTAGACAAACTGATCCTAAAATTTATATGAAGAGGTAAAATACCGAGAATAACCAACTCAATACTGAAGGAAAAGAACAAAGTGAGAAGACTGACACTGTATGATTTTGAGACTTATTATAAGGCTTCTGTAATAAAGGCAGTGTGGTATTAGCAAAATAAAAGACTAATAAACCAGTGGAACAGAGTAGAGAGCTTAGAAATATTCCTACATATAGTCAAGTGATCTTTAATAAAGGAGCAAAGGAAATATGATGAAACAAAGATAACATTTCAATAAATGATGCTGGAACAATGGGGCATTCACATGCAAAAAAAAAAAAATGAGTATAAATACAGACCTTACACTCCTCAGAAATATTTACTTAAAATGGCTCATAGAACTAAATGTAACATACAAAACTCTAAAACTCCTAGAAGACAATGTAGAAAAAAAAACCCGTATTATCTTGGGTGTGACAATGACTTTTACAGAGAACTTTAAGGGCACTATTCACTAAAAAGAAATAAGATGGATTTCATTAAAATTAAAAACTTCTCCTCTTCAAAAGCCACTTTCAAGAGAATGAGAAGACAAGCCACAGACTGGGTGAAAATATTTGCAAAAGACAACTGCAAAATGTTTTAAAAATATTATTTTATATAGCTTTTACATAATATCGCTTTATTTGTCCTGTATCTGTTGACTTGAAATATTTAAACAAAATTAGTCATTTTTTTAAAAAACCTTGCAATTCACAAAAATACATATTAAGAAATGGAAAAAGATATCACATGCTTAGAGAGATTCAGCATGATAAATATATTTATACTCCCTAGATATTATATGCATTTAACATGTCTTTTGGAATCTTTTATGTTTATTGATTTAAAATATTAATTTTAGATTAAATAGAGGCCCGGTGTAATAATTTTAAATAAATTTGAGAATTGAAAATTAAAAAGAGAAAATCTTTATTCCTTGCTCCTACCCAACTATGTCCTATATGGCCAATTTAATACTTTGGTGTATATAATTAAGGACATTTCCCCTTTTCTTGTTTTTAGTATTTTCTCTGTTCCATGGAGACTAAAATACATTCATTTTTATTTTACATGACATTACATAATTATATGAACTTGTTTGTCAAAGCAGTTCTAAGTTATTTTCTGCATCTTTATCCTCAGCAATAAAGGAGGATTTATTATATAAATTCATTTTAAAGCCAGGAATTGCTTAAGCCAGGAATTGCTTGTAGACCGATTAAACATAGGAAAGCGCTTCTCCTCTTTATTAAGTGATCCAGTGATTAAGTTAAAAAAATAACTTTTGATCCAAAGATACCACTGGATGTGTTTACTTTATTTTTAAAGTCTGATTGATTATATAGAATAGTAGTACAAGTTTTTCTGGAGGAATGTGGTTAAGAACACAGGCTCTGGAATCAATTCCCATTTATTCCAAACCCAATTCTGTCATTTAGTAAATGTATGACCTTCGAAGGCTTCAGTTTCTCCAACTAGGAGATAGGAATAACTACAGTTTCTACGTCTAGGGTTGTTGTAAATAATGACAGTATTTGGTTAGTATTTAAAATAGTGAAATTCTGCTAGCCAGTTTTAGAGAAATGCCCCTTTTAAAACAAGTTTACATTTTTTCAGGTGTATAGCATATTTATACTATATGTATTTATACTATAGCATATTTATACTATATGTATTTATACTATATGTATCTGTATACATGCAAACACACATATATATGTAGTCAGTGTAGACAGTGAATACTTTGGTGGAAGTCAAATTGGCAGAAATCAAACTATGGATAATAAAATACTAAATTAACCTAAGTAGAAATATAAACGGAATGTAGATGAAATCTGGAATATCTCAAAATAAATTACCATATTTCAAACAGTGCTGATTTATATCCCTTGAAATTTTTAAACTATATATTTTTGTTAATTTTTAAAGAAATATACTTAAAAGAGGACTAAGGTCAGACGTTAATCTGAAAAATGTTGGCAGTGAACAGAGAGGGTGGATAGCCTACACAATGGGTATGTTTGCCAACACTCTGATGTGCTCTGTACATATCTTCTTTTATTTATTTTTTTCTTTTATATGAACTGGTCCTTTTAAAAACCTATAATTACATTTTAGATAAATTGTAGAATGGTTAACTTTGCAGTTCCTTATTATAATTTTGTGCTTGAATAAACTTCCATCTATGCATTTATCTAAACAATTGGAAACTTAGGAAGCAACACAGATGGAAAAACAATTTATGTCACTACTAATTCATGCAACAATACAAAAGCAATTTTAAAACTGTATACAAGATGCCATAATACACATTTCTAGAAACATGAAATTGGACTTGTGTTCATTTTGAATCTTTAGAATAAACATTTCATGTCAACAATCAGATTGATTGTTCTATGAGGCAGTTCTTGCTACCAGAAATTTTTAGTCAGAGCCCAAATACCTAACTTGTGAAGATTCCTCAAGCTTTTATCTTTAAAAAAAATAAAATCAAGATTGTTCAACAAATAAGAGAATATATTTCTTTCTAAACTGTATATACTCACTGGGAAATGTTTATTAAATTACAGATTTATGCGTAAAATTCCCCAATAATAGGTGTTATTTGCATTTAAAAGTATGTTTAAAATAAAAACATAATTCTATTGTAAGAAAAATTCCAACTTCTCAGCCAACATTGGAAAATTAGGGCATTACATTTTCGAATTTTTGAGAAAGCTACATTTTTTAACTTAAACCTTGCTGTGATTATGCTTATTATTGTTCAAACTAACCATATACCCTGTTTTAACTTAATGCAAGTACCTTCCAAATGATTATAGCAAATATTAATAATGGTGGACACATTTAAAATAGCAAGTGAAAGAATCAGAAAAGTTGAAGTTTATTCAATATAAATTATAGACCCTAGAAAACCAAGATGAAATGACATTTGAAAACAAATGAGCAAAGTATCAGATCTGTGGGAAGACATTAAGCACACTAACATAGTCCAAGAAGAGAGGAAAAAAAGAAAAAAATAACAGCTTAGAAAACATAATGACTAAAACAAACTTGATTTAAAAAATCTACAAATTTTAAAAACTTACTAAATCTCAAAAAAGATAAACACGAAAAAGATCTACTTCTAAACAAATAATTGTCAAATTACCAAAATCCAAAGCCACAGAGATCTCTTAATAGCAACGCAACAAAATGACATCATATTTAAGGGAGCATCCATACAATCTACAGCTGACTCTATACAATTTATAGTGGATGTCTCATCTTAAACAAATGAAGCCAGAAGCCAATCAAGTGATACATTTTATATGGTGAAAGAAAATAACTCTTATCAAAGAGTTCTATCTTAGTCAAAAATATGCTTTAGAAATACAAGCAAAGTAAATACATAGAAAGAATTTTAAAATACAATAATCCTGTGAGGATCTACTTCTAGAAGATCTGTTGTATGATAAACGCCAAAAAATTCCTTCAGGCTAAAAGAAAGTGTCACTAGACTGTAACTCAAATCCATAGAAAAAAATAAAGAGCAAAGGCAATGGTAAGGTATTGGAAAATATTTGAAAACCCCCTAAATATTTTATCTTTTTTTACTTACTTTATAAAAATTATGTAAGACTATGTAAATCAATAATTCTAGCACTGTTTTGTTAGTCTTACAGTTGAAATCGATAATTTTTATGATAATGAAACAAAATAAGGGAAGAAAATGGTAGTATTTGCAGAAGCTTGCTATATTTTCCAAAAAAAAAAAAAACAACATTCAATATTAACCTGAAGTAGTTTGTGATAGCCACTTGTAATTTCTTGATAAACTAAAAAAATAACTTAGAAGTACACATAAAATATATCAACATTTAAATTTAAGAATTTAAATGGCATACCAGAAATATTTATTTACCAAAAGATAACACAGTAAAGGATCAACACAGGGAACAAAATAAATATGATCCATATAGAAAACAAAAAAAGGCATAAATAGACTACAAGGATGATTTTATTGAATGAGAATGAACTAAAATTCCCATAAAACTTCAGATATTGTCAGATAAAATATGAGATCCAACTATATTTCTAAATATGCTATTTTTTAAAAAGGAAAAATATATTACGAAAAATAATGGTAAATAAGCAGGAATCGTTATATTAATTAATAATACAAAATAGATATCAAAACAAGAAAAATTGCTATAGAATAGAATGTTTTATAATAATAAAAGATTAATACATTTAGAAGATATGACAATTGTAATCATATATTCATCTAAAAATAAAATTTCATATTACATAAAGTGAAAGCTGTCATGCTTGAAAAATAGATAACTTAGTAATTATGATTTGTAATGACAATACCTCATTCTTGAGACTTGACGGAATAACTAGACAAAAATATCCATAAACATATTCAAGACTGAAATAACACTATCAACTCACTTGAATCAACTGATACAAAAATCTATAATTGGTGTGTATATATATGTTTATATATGTTTACATATATTTATATGTATAATACATATGTATATGAATATATATATAGAGAGAGAGAACACGTAGTCTAACAACAGAAATAAATATTCTTTTAGTCTTTTCAAGCACACGTTGGACATTATTATAGACCATAAAAGAGGCTGTATAACAAATCTCAGCACATTTATAAACACTGAAATATTCAAAGGTATGTTTTCTGAACCAATAAAATTAACTTAAAATTATCAGCACAAAGATATTAAAAGAAATTTCCAGATATTTAGAAATTAAACCATATAATAATTAATAATTAGTCAAAACATAATTTACAAGGGAAATTAGAAAATGTTTCAAACTAGATGAAAACTAGCACAAAATTTATGTGATGCAATATTTAAAGTGAAATTACTAGTTTAAATGCCTATATTATAAAAAAATGAAATAACAGTTGAGGTTTTATCCTAAAAACTGGAAAAGAAGAAGAAATTAAGCAAAAAAGAAGCTGAAAAAATAAATAATAAATATCAGAGAGAAAATAAATATAACAAAAAGAGAGAAGCAACTGGAAAACCCAATGAAACCAAAATTCATTCTTGGAAAGAATGAAATAATTGATCAACTTTTAGCGAGGTTGACATAAAGAGAAGCAAGAGAAGAAGAGAAGCAAATTAAGAGAGGAAAAGCAAATACAGTAATCAAGAATCAAAGTGATGATATAATAAAGGAATATTATAAATAAATGTATCCTTTATAATTAGACAACTTACACTGAGTCAACATACTAATAATAAAACACTTCTTGTCAAATTGATTCTAGAATATATGAAAAATCTGAATATACTTACAGTAAGTAAATAAATTGATTCAGTAATTAAAAACTTCCCCAGACCCAGATGCCTTTACTAGGTGAATTCTATCAAGTGTTTAAAGAGTAAAAATAGTGATTTTACAGAATACTTTTACAGAAAATATGAGGGGAAAATATTTACCTGTTCATCTTTGAGTCTATTATTAATGTTTTACTAAAGCCAGACAGTCAAAACAAGACAAGAAAACTACAAATATATTTTATAAGGATAAAATTGAAAGTCCTTAACTAAATTCAGAAAAAAAGAAAATTCAGAAACAAAAATAATTACACACTATCTTTCTGAACTTTCTATTCTGTTTCATTGGTTTATGTGTCTCCTCATATATCAATCCAACAGTGTCTTAATTACTGCGCAATCATAGCAAATTTTGAAATTGAGTATCATTAAATCCTCTAACTTCTTTTTCTTATTTTTAAACTTCCTAGATGTATTAGTCCATTTTCATGCTGCTGATAAAGACATACCTGAGACTGGGGAAAAAAGGAAGTTTAATTTGATTTACAGTTCCATATGACTGGGGAGGTCTCGTAATTGTGGTGGAGGGTAAAAGGCACTTCTTACATGGTGGCAGCAAGAGAGAATGAGGAAGAAGCAAAAGCGGAAATCCCTGATAAACTCACTAGACGTCATGAGACTTATTCATCATCACGAGAATAGCATGGGAAAGACTGGCCCCTATGATTCAATTACCTCCCATTGAGTCTCTCCCACAACATGTGGGAACTCTGGGAGATACTATTCAAGTTGAGATTTGGGTGGGAACACAGCCAGACTATATCATTATGGGTATTTTAATGCCTTTACATATCTGAGTAAATTTTAACATCAGTTTGTAAATTACTATGATTCTTTACATTCTTTGATTATTGATAGGTATTTATCTGATTATTGATAGGTATAAATACATTGAATGTATTTATCTATTTGGGTTAAATTGTCATTTTAATAAAATTGAGTCATTAAAGTCATGAAATTGCAGTGACTATCCATTTATTTAGATGGCCTTCAGTTTATTTGTGTAATGCTTCCTGATTTTTGTTGTGCAGGTCTTACAATTCTTTGTTAATTTCATTTCTAACATTTTTTTCTGATGAAACTTTGAAAGTGTTTCATAACTAATTTTTGTAGAGTTAATTGCTAGTATATAGACTAAAACTTCATTTGTATGTATTCATTTTAAATTCTGCCAATTTGCTGAACTCATTTATTACTTTCAGTATTTTTTGTAGCTTTCTTAGGATTTGCTACATGTAAGATTACGGCATTTGCAAATAAAAGAATATTACTTCATCTTTTTAATCTGGTTACTTTTATTTATATTTACTTACTGCACTGGATAGAACTTTCAGTTCTACATTGAGTAGAAGTGCTTAGAGGTATTATTATTTTCTTATTCCCAATCTTGGAAGATAGCTTTTAGTCTTTTACCATAAAGTATAATTTTAATTTTAAGTTTTTATAGATGTCTTTTGGGAAAATTCCTAGCACGGGATAATCTCTTTGGCAAAGCAGATCCCAAAATAAAAATGTCCATGTTCAACAATCTCAAGGAAAATGAAGTTGTTAGTAACTTTGTAATTTTTATTTTAATGCAGAGATAGTATCTACACAAAATATCAGAGAGAGAAAACAGTATTTTCTCTTTATTGCTATTTCTTAAAACCATTTCTCACAATGTTCCAGATTTAAGTGGATGTAGAAATTGAACTGTTTTTGCTTAGATTGTTTTCTCTCCCAATGGACATTGGACTAAATAGATTGTAGATTTGGGAAGAGGTTTTCCCCCCTTTTTCTTAGACAACGGAATTCATTTTGTGCGATAAACTGATGATCACTACTCATCCCCTATATGACAAAGACACACATTTTTCATATAGATCAGTGATGAGGTCGTATAAACAGTGATGAAGTCATCAAACTGAGGAATAAAATCCTCTTGAACTTGTAATTATTTGTATTGTACGAGCAGAACAAGAGAAACAAACAAACAAAAAAACCCAGAAAGTTATGGATTTAGATGCCAATATTTAGGTCAACTCAATTAATTTGTGCTTTCAGCTAAGATATTGTATTGCTAATAGAATTTTAAAAACTTAAATGATAATTAAATTTCCAGTTATAACAAAATTTCCATGCAAACTTTTTACTACTCATAACAAATTTCCCATAATAATTTTACCAGGTATGAATCATTTTATGAGCATAACATATTTAAGTTAAAAATTATGCTTCTGCATAATAAGTTTTAGTATATGGACCTATTTTGTCAATATATTCAGTAAACATGAAAACTCACTGAAGTCAATGATAATTTTATTCTCAGAATTGAAGAGGACCCAAGATGAATGAAAGGCTTTTCTTAGGACTGTATGCATACAACATATGAATGTATTTAGCATCCATTAAGTTCGCCCAAGGAATAGTGTTGCTGTCATTGTTTTGATCAAGTAAATATTTTCATATACTTTATATTTTTGTCCACAGCATATTAACCATATTTTCTTAAGAAATATAATAGCATATGGTATTCAGAGCTAATTTAGAGCAAATGTCATGAGGAGAAAACAAGATCCTATAAAGTGCCTAGTTAGTTGTTACTGTTTACTTATAATATGTTACATTTAGAAGTGAAACAGTTTGCTGAACATTTTACATAACCCTTACAAAAACTATTCGTGTGTATTATTTAAGACATGAATTTTTGGTTGTTTATTTAGGAAAGCCTCAAAATAGGACTTGATTTGTATGCTATAATCTATTTGCCTTATTTTAGGTTGCAAAGAGAGATTTATCTTGCTGTCAAGGTAGAAGCACTGATGATTGTACATTGGATGCATATTGTCTTGCCATCTTGCCATCTCAAAGATATTTTCCTGATGTTTTTCCCTGTTTTAATTTGCTCACCAAGTATTAAAATTAAAAAGAAAACCTTTTTACATGCATGATACTACCATCCTATTTACATCATCCATTTTATAAGAAAATGTCTTAAGAAAATTTTCAATATCTGATTTCCCTTATATATTATTCCCTTTTTTACTCCTTCAATAAGAATATAGCTCACAATATACTGTCAAAAACATTCTTGTACACGTTTCCAAGGATTTCTTTCTAAATTCACTGGTCAATTAAAACATGTCATTGAGTCATGACTTCACTTCTATCAGATTTTGATATTTTTGAACATACTGTACATAGTACAATTTATTCGTTTGATTTCTAGAATAAACCATGATCATTATTTTTCTCTGATCTCCCTGACCACCTGAACTCCTCTTAGGAGATTCTTTTTCTTTGCAGATCTCTTGGTGATGGTATAACCCAGAGATTAAACCTTGACACTCTCTCGGTTTGTGCTCTTTCATTAGCTGATATCATTTGACCCTGGGCTAAAAATACCATTTATAATGTACAGAAAACATCCAAATTCATATCTCAGCTCTCATCTTGCCCTCATCCCAAACTTAATATATTGGATCACTTTACTTGAATTATTCATCTAGAGGATGCCTCAAAAGATCTTAATTCCTTCTCCCACCACTTATCTCTCCTTTGCACATATTTGGTAAAGACACAGTCCTAGAATCACTTAATTTTCTTCTTTTTCTATCATCCCTAACATGTAATTCCACAAGTTCCTTTTTCATCTATCTTGAAAGTATGCTTCTAAACCACATATTTATTTACTTCTCAACACCTCCTCTCTTACCTTCTACTTCTAAGATTTTCACATTACTACCTAGAGAAATGTAAGGCCTTCACTAATTGTCTCTATTTCCAATCTTATCCTTCTACAATTTGTTCTTAACTGAGAAATTAAAGATACAGAAAAAAAAAATTTCTTCAGCTCTTCTTGATCTACTACCATGTGTTCTTGGTTACTGAGTAATAATCCATTCCGTGCTTCAGTTTTCAGATATCTGCAGTACATAGATTAGCCAGGAATTGAATTCTGATTATATTTACCTCTTTTGAAATAGTAATTTTAAAAGCCCACATTTATCTTGTTTTATTAAAAAAAAAAAAGTGGTTCTGATTTACTTATACCATCTAATTTCCACGCTCTTAAACATTTATTCAAAGATATTCCTTATCAATCTTACATTTGTTTCACTGGTATTTTACTTTCACCTCTACATTATGTAAGATTTTAAAAAGTAAGAAATAACTAATTTTACAAATATTAATTTATAATATAGAACCATACGGCTGCAGTTTTTAAGCTATTTTTTAAAAAGAGTTTGCACAGGATATTAGAGTGATTTAAACTGATCTGCTTTGCAATCATACTCACAACTTGCAACTAATTTTTTGAAGAAACAAATAGGACAAAGAAACAGTTCATAGATGTCAAGACTTATGAAGAAGGGAGACATAGGATAGAATCACTGCACATAATTAAAACTTTCTTAAAAAGCACAGATAAGATCAAGTAACTTGTTCTAGGTAATGTATTCGGTGGTAGATCGATCCTTATTTGCTTGACTCTATCAATTGTATTCTGAGATTGAAACATTAATTGAATACCTATGTTGGTCACTGCCATATATCCACTTTTATAGATGAGTAAATTGAGACTCACAGAGGTCAGCAGCCCAGGATCACAAGAAAACAAGTAGCTTAGTGAAAAATAATCATTTTAGAGGTCTGTAAATATTAACACAGTGTCTTTTATATGATACAGAGTTCAACAAAACAGATGTGGTCTTCTCGTTCCTTATAAAAATTAGTTTAGTGAAAATTAGTATTATATTTAATTATATTATTTCAATGAAACTCAATCTCATAAACTATTTTAAGTGGATTAAAGGAGATGAATAAATGTAGGAAATAATTCTCCTTAAGTATTCTCACTTCCTTTCATTTTTACAGATCGCTCTCTAAGGTGGTTGTGAGGATTGAATTACTGCCATACAATACAGGCTGAAAGACCAGTGACAAACTTAATCAGGGAAGGATTGCTTTGATTAGTGACTTTTTCATATTTATCAAATACTTAAACAGTCTTGTGTGTATTCCTGATGATAGACTAAATATCCTAGTATCTAGGAATGTCAGAGTTGAAAGTCAATTGCATCATTCAGGAGTCTTCACTTGTAAGTGATAGAAACCCAAGTCAACATGACCTAAGAAAGAATGATTAAACACACACACACACACACACACACACACACACACACACACACACAAATTATTTGAAGAGAATGGGGGTAACTGTGAATTCAGAGTGGTACTTCAGGAAATGAGCCAGCTCTAGGTCTCTCAGGGACTGGACACTCAGGATACCATGTGTATCTCTTCTCTGTTTTCATTCTTGATGTCGCAGTGGGGTTTTGTTTGTTTTTTTCTCATGTTTTATCTTGTGTGCTTCAGCAGGGTTTCAGGTAATTCTTGAGCTATTATCTTAAGATAACACCAAAGAGCCTTATGCCAAAGAGGAAGAAGAATACATTTTCCAGGAACTCAAGAAGGAAAATCCCAAAGATGAATTACAGTTACTAAGGCTGAAGGCCCAAGCCCAGGAATTCAAGACTACAGTGAGTTATGATCATACAACTGCACTCCAGGCTAGGTGAGAGAGTGTGACTCTGTCTCAAAAAAAAAAAAAAAAAAAAAAAAAAAAAGAAAGAAAGAAAAGAAAAGAAAGAGACTTAAGGCACAGGTACTTCTCTGACCATGGTCTCCCAGCATCAGCCACATAGTCAACTCTCAATGGTCAGGAAAGTAAGGTCTATGAATAGAAACTGAAGGGTAGAGATGTTGGCAGAAAAGGTCAATAGTCACAAGTTACTTCTTGGTTGTCCAACATACATGATTACACACATAAACATACATATTTCCTTTAATTTTCAGAATGCCCCCAACTTTAATGCAACTATCCACAAACAATCATAAATAATTCCAAAAAAGAATGCCCACAATAATATCTAAAAATCTGTGTCGAACATCAAATCGGTATCTCAATGTGAATTCCTTTTATTAATTATAGAAGTGGCCTCTCTTCATTCTGCAACTTATTGCAAAAATATACATCAACATATGAACCCCAGAAACTGTGAGCACAGATGGAGGAAAAAACATGAGGGAATTTTATTTTACAGTCTAGAGGTCAAAGCAAATGCCATAGTTTTCTAAACAAGATTTTTGTAGGTTTCTTCTATTTGCTGAATGCGTGAGTCCCTTCATGTTTCCTTTGTACACTCGGTGGACATATCAGCATGGGGTACTGGGGAGCATTCCCCAAATGGGTACTACATGACTTTAGTGGTCCAAATTACTTTGGTCATGTTTATGATAGCCTGAAATTTGCTCTAGTACAGAACAATCACAAAACTCCCTTTTATTGTTTTAGAGTTGCAGGCACAATGCAACACCATGAAAACAGTTGTTTATTGATTTATTTGTATCTTAGCCCTGCCTTGGGGATTTCTATTTTAGAAAGCAGTTGGGGTTTCTACAACCTCAGTTACAGGGTACTGAATGGACTTTGCCATGATGATTAATTTAAAGAGCTCTTTGCTTTTCGCCAGGATACATTTTCACAAATAATGCTTTCCAGGAAAGACTCTTCACAATTTTGTTTTGGGACAATGAGGGAGACATGATTGTCTAGAATATTAATTTGAAGGGCCAGGAAAATTCATGCTTGCCCCATTTCTCCGTCTCCTCCTGTGTGCTCATCTTATCTCCTACTGAGTTTTCCATATACCTGTCATTTTTCATATGACTTCAGTATGAGGCGCATGATTTAGCTTTATAATCTTAAAGATGCACGATTCCCTCAACTCCGCATTCATAAATAACTGGTTGTAGCAGAAAGGGCATTTTTAACAAAACCAAGTACATGGATGGTTCTCTTTGCTATTCCTTTCTGTTTCCAGATAGGTCAGCTTGGAAAGCAGCTCCTTTTGTTGAAACATCTTATCACAGGTTGCAAGAAGCAGCCATGCATCCAGTATTCTGAGCTTTTATATCAGGTCCCTCACAACAAAGCTCTCCATCAGGACATGTGTGTGGTGTATTTATTCCCTCAATCCTGAGTTGATATGGTAGAAACAAAGACTATGGGAACCTCTGGGCAAGCCTCTGGGCTTCTTTAGGATCAAATGTTTATTCAGTGAGATAAGAAAATATAGTTGTCTACACATGCGATTTTTTTTTTCAAAAGTAAGTCCTGCCCTAAAGCTTTCACTGTAGCAATCATTTAACCAGTTTCATTGCCATTACATCACAAGAATGGTTGTTCTCACTTCCCAGAGTGAAGAAATCCTCATTATCTACCTTTCTCTCTCAGTTCACTCAGTTTCAAAGTTAAAGGTCACTTATGACATCATTCAAAGTTAAACACCAGTTTTTATATTAACTCAAGTTGCAAGTGACACTGACTTTAGATAACAGGAATGGGATTATTGCAAATATGTGGGATAAGTCTTTTATTAGAAGGAAGAGCTGCAGAAATTAGAGACGTTTGAGTATAAAGTCTGAATTCTAAGACTTGGTACTAGGTCATCAGGTAATCAGAAGTCTGGCTCATTTGAAGAATACAAATGACATAATACTAAAAAGGTGAATTAGTGAAAAATACAGTTAAAGATAGCTGAAGGCCAGATTATAGTCTAACCCTTTGAGGGTCAGAATGAGTAAAATATAAAGATGCCTATGCAAGAGAGCTGTTGTTTCACCAAACTTACAGTTCCAACAAACTTACCGTCAATTGTTTATGATCTGTCTCTAGGAGTGTGTCACACATGGTATGGCAGCTTGTTAGGGAAGGCAAGAACAGTGACAACAACAAAATTAAGGGCTTTTCATTTCAGCACTGAGACACAATTGAAAAGAAAGCTGTTGTGATAAAGTTATAACCACGTAGTGGCAAGGGAGAATAATAAATGCCAGACTGTAGCCAGACACAGTAGCTCACTCTGTTAATCTTAGTGCTTTGGGAAGCGAAGGCTGCATGATTTCTTGAAGCCAGGAGTTCAAGACCAAACTGGGCAATATAACAAGACCCCATCTCTACAATTTTTTTTTTTTTTTAATTAGTCAGGAGCTATGATCATACCACTGCAGAGAGTGAAACTCTGTCTCTAAAAAGCAAAAATATGAATAAATGCCAATATTTTTGCTCTTTCATAGAGACATTTTATTAATAAATTATTTAGCTATAATTGTAAAAGTAAACATGTAAAATTTAAAATTATGATGAGTTATGACATTTAATATGTTTTTCTATTTAACTTCTTAGATATTTTATGAGTAAAATTTGTATTTATTATCCCCAAACGACTTTGTGGAAGTGACAAGTGCCTCAGACAGCACACTTGACTGTAAGCTGATACAGAGGCCCAGATAATGCCTTTGAATCCTATGCTGTGCATGCCTACATCGTAGAATTTCCCAATGATTATACGTATATGACCTATAAAGGTTTTTCTGTTTAAACTCCGCACATACCAAACGGTTAGATAGTTTTGTCTTCATAGCTACATTTAAGCTAGAAGTTTCTTACATGTGTTGGATTAAAGCCACAGGTAATTCAGGCATTGAGACAAGTAACTCTGGAATAAATGCTTTGTTGCACTTGTAAGTGACAAAGAGTACAAAGGCTTCTGAACAGACAGAAAAATGTTTGTGACACAAAGAAATAGTAAATGCTTAGGGTGGTGGATACCCCATTTGCCCCAAAGTGATTATTGCACATTGTATGCCTGTATCAAAATATCTCATACACCGAATAAACATAGGTACCCACTATGTACTCATAAAAAATAAAATAAAAGAGAAGTATGCTCTTTTGAAAAAAATACGATTGCCAACACATTTAAACAAACTCTTATCACGGAAACCAGCTGAAGTAGCTGTAATAAACTTATCTTAATGTGACAAGACTGTTGATAAACACTTCAAAGTCCGATATAAATCAGTCCGTTCATCCCTGCTTGATCAAAATATGTCTTTTTAATAGGAAAATAAATACAACTCCCTCCAATAACCATCATTTCCAAAAAATATAAGAGTGCAAGTCCTTTAATTTTAGAAATAGAAAAATTGACCTTTTTAAAGTGTTTGCATTGTTTTGGAGACAAGATCAATAGCTGTAATACAAATGGATAAAACCTGAACATTTTAGATTTATGAAAATCAAGAATGTGTATTCAATGCATTTTTAAAATTGGAGTAATAAATTAATGCAAAGAGGCTTTCCAAAATTGGTGGGGAAAAAAATTAAGACTTAGTTTACAAGATCTAGCTTGGAAAGTTTTACATGTCCCATTTATATTATAGAAACCTGCTGGGATATTGAAGATATGGAAACAATAAAGTAAGACAGTTCCATATTTGATTTACGGAATGAGTACTACTTTGTGGACAGCACTAATCATATGTATGCATTCTTTCCTAAAGCATTTGAAAGCATTATTTACTTTTTACCTAATTTCTAAAACTCCAGTGGCATATCTCAGAATAATAAAATGAAAGTTAAAATGCATAACCAATTAAATTTGGGGTGAATGTACATTTTTGGCAAGATTGCTTTCAATTATTATTTAGTACTGTTTAGACTTGTCAGTCTGTGCTGAATCAGCTAAGCAGTCAACATGAGCTCTTAGCAACCATTTGTTTTTTACTTGTGTTTTATTTTCCATGTGACATTTAAATATGAAAGTACAACATTTGGTTAATGGGTGTCTCTTATATAAAGTTACTGAATTACCCATAATTGTCAACTGTTTAATGGTTTTCTTTTCTTTTATGATTTTTTTTAGGAAACATTAACTTTCCTCAATTGGCGAGAGAGCGGTATCCACCTATGAACATGAACGTCATAATGACCCAAATCTTTAGCATAACAAAGATATATTTAATATATTCATGGCAGAATGAACAAGATGCCTCTGGACTACAAGTTGATGACAGGCAAGAACAAAAGAGATGGACTCGGTACGAGGGACTTTGCAGAAGCCTTTTGTTTCCTCATATGCCTGATTTTTTTTTTTTTTTTTTTTTAAAAACCTTATTTACTTGCCAGATTACAAAAAGCACTAGTTACCTCCCATAGGCCAATCCATTAAAAAAAAAAAAAAATTTTAGATAACCTTGCAGAATAACCACCCTGGCCCCAGACTGGTGAGACCACACATTGTGGTTTGCCCAAGACAGTTTGAGACACTTGCAACACTATATAATTATTAAAAGGATATCTTCAGTCCGTAAGTGCTCTGGTTTAAACAATCATGTATACAGTCTTCCTACCCACCATTGTGTTTAATCTTTTCAAAATATATCCTCCTAATGATTAGGGTTATTAGTTTGACATTAGAGTTCACCTCATATGAAATATATTCCTTAGATCATTCAACCAGCCCAATGTAATCTCTGGAAATTGTACTTAGCTGTAAATTGAACATAACATATGATAGTATAATTGTTCAGTTTGATTTATTGTGATAGACCTTGCATCTATAAGAAATGTTTTCAACTATATGTAACACAATGACAATGGCAGGCTGGGTATAGTGGCTCATGCCTTTTTTCCCAGCACTTTGGGAGGCCGAGTCAGGCTGATTGCTTGAGTTCAGGAGTTTGAGACCAGCCTGGGCAACATAGTGAAACTGTATTTCTACAAAAATAGGAAAAAAAAAAAAATGGCTGGGGATGGTGTCATGTGCCTGTGGTCCCAAGTACTCAGGAGGCTGAGGTGAGAAGATTTCTTGAACCCAGGAGGCAGAGATTGCAGTGAGCCAAGATAGCCCCACTGCACGCCAGCCTGGGAGACAGAGCAAAGCATATCTCAAAATAAATAAATAAATATATAAAACCACAGTAGTGTCAATAAACTATATATCTAATTAATTCTTGCAGAGTATATTGAGGTGGATAATTTCTGGTTTGGTAGTAGTTTTACAATATCATCAATAATCCAGATTCTGTCTCTTGTTTGATGCCACTAAACATTTCTTTTTCTTTTCCTCGTTTCACATGTGTAACCTCATGTTTGAAAAACGGGTATCATAGTTCCAGGTTTCATTTCCATTTTCAAAGGAGTAAAAATTGCAAAAAATTGTACCAGCAGCTCCTCTCTTCTTTTCTTATGTCAATGAAGGAAACTTGTTCACAAGATTGTAGGATGTCTTCCCCGTGTTACCACACTGAATTTGAAATAGGACCACCTATAGCAATACAGGTGACAGCAAATTCAAATTTCTGTCATTTATGTTACCTACTAGAAGGTAGTAAACCTAAATTGGGGTAGAGATGTCTGCTGACATACTGTGTCTGCAATAGTACCTTATGTATTGCGTTGCTTCTGTAAAGAGTTTAGTAGTGTTTTCAAGTTCTAAAAGCACTTATCGTGTAAGTCATCCTGAACCATTCAATCAACTAACTACTGTTGGACATTTATGCTGTTACAAATTTTATTACAAAACTTCTGACCATCCTTTCTTATTTCTTAGCATAAATTTTGATTAGATTTTTATGGACAAAGGGTATGACTAAATGTATTAAAAAATACTTGTTGAAAATTTATTCCTCAGAAATAGTCCATTATCAACCATACTTCATGATCAGTATAAATAATATTACTAATACAAACAGAAAAATTATGATAGTTACTATGTCATATTATATTTAAATATTGTCTCTATAATTTAAGCCTCAAAAAGCTGTTTTCTCAAATAATTTATATAAATTATTCTATCCTCATTTTTTCAGCATGTATGTTTGCCTCAAAATTTGGCTCAGATCTCTTGTCCTTGAAGACTCATATGTGAATGAATCATCTAATTAAATTGTAGTTGCTTTGGTGGGAGATTACTTCCTCCATCCTCTAGCTTACTAAGTTAGATAGGATGCTCACAAGGAGTCTCTTTTTTCTTTAAAATTAGGAATGGCTACTGGATATGCATCTATATTTTATTTCCCATTTGGATACTGATTAGGTAACAGGCTTGCTTCCCTGTGTTTTATCAGAGCCTTGAAAAACATTTGAAAAAGATATTAGGAGGGGAAAAAGCATAACAGTGTAACTGCTTATATTTTGATTTGTCAGAGATGAGTTAGGAATCCGTGGACAAAGCAGACACAAAGATAAAGTGAACATAAACTGTTTTACCACTCTGCATTTTATCACGAGGGAAGAAGGTGAAAAATTGGACAATGTCAAACCACAGTTAAAAATATAATTTTACAGAACTGTGTGTGGAAAAGATACCATAGAATCTACAAAGAATTCACAAGTGGGACCCGTAAGGAACCAACATTTAAATTTCTACCAGATACACAGTATTGACAGCCAATCAGAAACAGCCAGAAAAACGGGAATGGACTCTTCACATGATTTTTTAATGGTCAGCATAAAAAGATTTAATAGAGAATGGAAAACCCATTTACTGAAGAAAGCTTACAGTTTCAGTTTTAACTGAATACATATGAAATTTGATTTAGACCTGTGTTTCTCAACGTTTAATGTGGATATAAACTCACTTGAGCATCTTGCTTAGAATGTAGATTCTGATGTATTAGTTTGGGGGGAGGATCCTAAAATTTGCATTTCTGTTAAGCACACTAGTGATGTGATTATTAATAATTGATGGGCCAAACACATTTCCAGTGTCAAGAATTTTTTAAAAAGTGAAATATGAAGAGTAAGCAAAAGCTGTTAAATGAAAATAAAAGACCTCATTTTAAAAAGGGAGGGAATATAAGCTTGAAAAAATAAATCTTCCAGATCTGATGTGAGGCTAGGAAAGAGAAAGGTTGAATCTCAGGAATTAACCAAAACAAAAAAGAGGGTCCATCCAGGAGGCTGAATATCTGAGCAATAGAACTTACAGTAATATGAATTGTAGGAATTATAGACAAAACAAAAAACAAAAATCTCAAACTGAGTATCAAGAGTATATACAGTGGACTAGCCAATAAAAGAATAATGATCTAGGCTGGGCGCAGTGGCTCACGCCTGTAATCCCAGCACTCTGGGAGGCCAAGGAGGACGGATCACAAGGTCAAGAGATCGAGACCATCCTGGCTAATACAATGAAACCCCTTTTCTACTAAAAAATATAAAAAATTAGCCAGGCGTGGTGGCAGGCACCTGTAGTCCCAGCTGCTCGGGAGGCTGAGGCAGGAGAATGGCATGAACCTGGGAGGCAGAGCTTGCAGTGAGCCGAGATCGCACCGCTGCACTCCAACCTGGGCCACAGAGCTAGACTCCTTCTCAAAAAAAAAAAAAAAAAAAAAAGAAAGAAAGAAAAGAAAAAGAAAAAGAATAATGATCTAAAGAATGTTTTAAAATCTTGAGAAAAAAATTCATATTCATAACAACCAACTAACTAAACAAGTAGTTTATATGAAAAGAAGATTTAGGGTTTGAGAGAAGCGAAGCCACAAGAAAAATGTATGAGTAAACTACAGTATTTCCTAAACAATTGTGGCAAAAACTGAGAAAGTGAAGGTCTGAAGGTGGAGGCTAATTAGAGACTGGAGTCATTTAATCAGTTCAGCAAAGGTATCTACCTGTGTGGGCAAGTTAGGGCTTTCATGAGAATTTGAGAACCCAAGCACATCCAGCCCCTGAGGTGTGGGTAAGGAGCAGATGTGGCTGTCAAGAATCCTGGGAGAGTGTTGCCTCTGTGTAACTATCACTTCTGAGGTCTACATCCAAGTGTCTAGTTGTGAAACTGAGTCTGTTTTGGATACTAGGCATGGCAGCTGTTAAGATGAGACATGCATGATGTGGAAGAATGAAGAGGAGGTAGTAACCGCTAGGAACCTCAATGTATTGACCACTTGTCTTACCTTTGAGAGTAATGCCCATCGATTTGCTTTAATCTTGTAATATTGTACAGTTCCTCTTTTGGCAACTCTATACTGTAATCATACAGAAAAGGGAAATTTGGGGGAAATATTTTCCATTTTAACTAAGTTTACAATAACTTATCTTAGTAGAAAGGAATTCTTTAGCACTAATAGTGAAAATATGCTGATTTTCAAACTGGTCTAAAAACAACTAAGAATGTTGGCTTATATCTGTGTGGAAGAAAACAGTGTCTTCTTGAGAAAACAATTTTGAGTCAATTTCTCCAGATCTCATTTTGTCTTGAAGGATCAGAGCCAGGAAAGCCTTGACAGAGTCATATGATTGGATTTCCCCTCCTTCATCTTATCTTATTCTCACTCGTATAACAGAGTATCTGAAGAAACCCAAGAGCATGTCTTCTTGTCAGTATACTCATTCCAAATACACTAACCAAACCTTTTCTAAAATAAGACAAGACTACAGCATTTTATTGACTTATTACATGTATTCTACAACATTTTGGAAATGTTTTGGAGATAGAATTCAACTGATTTGTTTGGCATAATGACTATTTTATAAATTTATGCAGAAAAGATAAAATATGGTCGTATTTTAAGAAAATTGTCCTGGATTCACCTATAATACCTGTAATGACTGCAGAGAGAATAGAGTGACTAGTATCTGAAAAGAGTGTTAAAAATAGTTCCAGCAAGTACATTATATAGAAAATCAAAGAAGTCATTTGTAGCCTGACTGTAAGCATAGAGTTTCTGAGTGTCTTAGTCTGTATTGAAAGATTAGTTGTGTGGAGATGTGGTAACATTTTATATTCTTGTTAAAAACATGACACTGCAAATCCAGTTAACTAAAAAACCCCATATAAGGCTGGGCACAGTGGTGCACGCCTGTAATCCCAGCACTTTGGGAGGCCTAGGTAGGCGGATCACTTGACGTCAGGAGTTCCAGACCAGTGGCCAACATGGTGAAATCTCATCTCTACCAAAAAAAAAAAAAAAAATTAGCCAGGCATGGTGGCACATGCCTGAAATCTCAGCTACTCCAGAGGGTCAGACAGAAGAACAGCTCCACCACCCTCCAGCCTGGGCAACAGAGTGAGACTCAGACTAAACAAAACAAAACAAAACAAAAACAAAAAACAAACAAAAAACTCCATATGATTATGGCAAAGGTTTATTACTTGTATTTTTGTATTCTTTATAATGCCCATTATGTTACTTACTTTGGACATGAAATACTTCAGTAAGTTTTTTATCACCGAGATCTAATGAACATTTTTAAAATTTATTTTCAAATTTTTTCATCAAGATAATCTTATGAATAAAATTTTTCATTGTCGACTTAAATGCAGTGAAAACACATATCTTTAAATAGCAATTAGTATACTGTAAATATAAAAACATTATATAGACTTATCCAACCCAAAGTCATTTATACTTTTGAAAACTTGATATAAGGTAGATGATTTAAAATAACAAATTCGCATATTGAGTGTGTGTGTGTGTGTGTGTATATATATATATATATAAAATATATCTGTATTTAATAAGATCTAAAGGAGTTAATCTATATTGAAATTTGGGAATATTTTATTTTTTTATTTACAAAAATTATTCTTTCCATACAATAAATTAATACATACATAAATCACAGTACAGTATAAGTATGGCAGGTACAGAATTAAAAAATATTGTTGGATAGATAATGCACAACATTCCATTACTAACTTATATTGATAAATTGTTTTAAAAAGTCACATTTATATGCATACTTCCATTTTGCATATTTGACAGCCTTATGATGTAGTCATTAATATAACCATTTTCCAGTGAGAAAGATAGGAGTTACATGGTTTTCTCAAGTTGAAATTAAATTTAATTTTAATTCCTCAGATTTGTTTTCTCCTTCTTTTTAAAATAACAAGTCTCAGGAGTAAAAAAGGATTGTGGAAATTTTGAAGTGAGTGCTCACTTGTGCCCCAGGGAAATTAAGAGAGGCTTCAGAGAGGGTGAAATGGAAATGAACATTGAGTGAAATACAGGAATTTTAGCTAAGAGAAGATATTGTGAGAAGCAAATTTGATTATCAAAATCTATGTGCAAAGGAGAATGAGTAGGAAATTTACCTGCATAAAGAAATAATAAATCAGGGTAGAAGGGTATTATGATGAAAGAAAGAAATAATATAACACAGTGGAAGAAGGCTCTGGGTGCTAACTAGAAAAATTATCTTGTGATACTTTGTTTTTTGTGTGTGTGACTTTAAAATATTTAATTTTACAGCAATAAGATGACTTTATTGTTATAAAGAAGAAATTTTTTGCTACCAATTCAAACGTGAAAGAAAATTACATTTATACACGTCACGTGTAAAAGCTCAACTCTTTTACACATGGCATGTATAACGAATAACTCAACTCTTTCTGCAGACACTGTGACAGAACTATTATGAAAGTGTCCAAAAGGCTGAGTGACCCTCCTGAAGGAAAAAATAAATTTTATTGCAACAGAAAAAGAATATGTATTAATATTTCAAATAATGTTGAGAAAATATTATATAGAAAGTAGATTAAAATAATAAAATTTGGCATAATTGATGGACTGTATAGAAATGATACATTAATTTTCTAATTTAAATGGCATGGTTTGAGGTTTGTCACATGATGACAAAAATGAGTCTTTTAATACAGTAAATCTAGACTTTTCAGAAGTCTTGTTGGAAATGGATAACTTGCTAATTCCTTAGGTTCATCATGATTTATGTAAAAGTCCTTGGCACATCTTGTGTGTGGTTTATCCGTTATCCATTACATACTTAGAAAAAGAGCAGAAAGTCATGTCAACAGATATGGTTGAATGAAAATCTCCTAAAATCCTCTCCTCCATTAAGTCATTAAGAATACTACTAAACATTGCCAAAGTCAACTTTTAAAACTCTGAAATTTGCTAAGATCTTGTAGCAATCTAAGAAGCATTTAGTCAAAAAAAGTAACCGAATCTCAATAAAATATAGTGAGTATTTTTACATTTTAACTTACCGTATTTCCATTCCAAACGTTTTTGCTCCTTTGTAGTCTTAAAGCCCAACAATCCAGTGGGTATTGTGGCTTATGCCTGTAATACAAACACCTTGGAAGGAGGAGTCAGGTGGATCACTTGGGCCCGGAGTTCAAGACTAGCCTGGGCAACTTAGGAAGACCCTGTCTCTACAAAAAATAAATAACAACAACAGTAACTAGCTAGGCATGGTGGCACTAGTCTCAGTTACTCAGGAGGCTGATATGGGAGGATCACTTGAGCCCAGGAGGTAAAGTCTGCAGTGAGCCATGAAGGCACCACTGCCCTCCAGATTGGGCAATAGAGTAAGACTCAATCTAAAAAACAAACAAAACAAAACAACCCCCTTCCAAAATCAGCAATCTAACAGCCACGGTAGTCATGTAAATCAGTAGCCTATCAGCTCATAGCAGGAGTAGAATAGATTTAGATTTGTCCAAAAGCCCCATTCCCAGGAAATTATTATTATGACCTCTATAGTAGTTCCCTTGAAACTCTCATTGTTTTTATTTGACCTGGTGCAGAGCTTATGAGCTGCAAAAAATTTTTTTCCAAGGGTATATTTCAGAAATGATTGGTGGTAATTGCTAAAGTTGCAGCTACCTGAGGCAGTGATACCAGGTAGAAAAAACATAAAGATGGCTAAAAAACTGAAAAGTAAAACCTGAGGATTCACATGTCCATAGAGAGCTTTAAATAGCATCAATATATTTCTGGCAATCTAGAAAGACACAAACATATCCAGGGCTGTGGGCAAACCCAGGAAATACATGAGAAGTCCCTAATTTTTTGCAACTGACTAACTTTGAGATACGTCACAAGCAAGCAGTGAAGTCATAATCGTAAGCTGCCTGTTGGAGCATTTGAAGATATGATTCAGCATGCAAAGGAAGCCCATTTTCAAAGGCTGGGCAACTCAATAGTTTCAGGTATTTAAGAAAAATCTCTAATCATCAGTGACAACTAACTAATAAGCAGAGCTTTGATGATTATACATATCATAGTACCGACTTTACAGAATTCATTCAGGAAAATCAATATACAAATAACAAACAGCAATGGCAACAAACAGCAGCAACAACACAGAACGCTGGAATGTGGCTTCTAGAGTTGTCATCTATGCTACGTGTCCCTAAATCAGCAAAGGAAATTATGAGAATGGTGTTTTGTCAAATAAAGAGTATCAGTACAAAGGTAGAAATTATTAAAAACAAAACAAATATAAATTCTGGAATTGCAAAGTACAGCAACTGAAATAAAAATTTACTGGAGAGGCTCAACACCAAATTTAAGCTGGAAGAAGAATTGGTGAATTAAAAAAGGATTAATTAACATTATCCAATCTGAGAAACAGAAAGACAAAGAATAAAGTAAATTAAGAGCATCAGGACATGTAGGATGAACAAGTGGCTTAATATTTGCACAATGAAATTTCAAGGAGAGAAAATAGAGAAAGAAATATAAAAAATAAATGAAACAATAATTACCAAAATTTTCTCAAATTTGATGAAAGCTATTAATTTACACATCTAGGAAACTCAACAAACTTTAAATGGTAGAAACTCAATGAGATACACTCATAGGCACATCATTATCAAACTGTCAAAAGCTGAATACAAAGAAAGGATCTTTAATATTCTGAGAGAAGTAACTCATAACACACAGTATTATACTACATAATACTGTAAAACAATTAGACCTAACAGGCTTCTATTTAACACTCCTTTTCTACAGCAGCAAAATGTATATTCTTCATAAGTGCACATGGAACATTTTATGGGGCTGACATATTTGAGGCCATTAAACAAATCTCAATAATTTTGAAAGAATTCAATCATATAATAAGATTACAAACCTAATAAAATTGCAAATTAACTAGAGTAGGAAAATCTCAATAACAGGAGAATTTAACAAAACATTTCTAAGTAATTAATTGGTCTAAGAATAAATTAAAAGAAAAATTAGAAAATATTTTGAGGTCAGTTAAATTGAAAATATAACATTCCCAAACTTGTGGGATGCGGCTTAGGTAACACTTAGGAGGGTATCTAGAGCTGTGAAGTCCTATATTTAAAAAGAAGAAATATCTCTAATAACTAAAGTTTCCAACTTAAGAAACTAGAAAATAAATAACAAACTATGCTCAAAGCAAGGAAAAAGGAATAATGAAATTAAAAGTCAAATAAATGAAATAGAAAATAGAAAACCGAGGAGAATCAACAAAACCAAAAGTTTGTTATTTGAAATAATCAGCAAAAATTGATAATGGTTTAGCTAGACTGACAAAGCAAAAAGAAAAAAGAAAAAAAAACTGAGTTAGTAAAACCGGGACTGAAAGAGGAGATACAACTAACAAATTTAAAGAAATTAAAAATATATAAGATAATATTAGGAACAAATGCATGGCAACAAATCAGATATCATGAGCAAAATGAACCTATTTCTAAAAAGTATGGAAACTGACTCAAGAGCAAATATATATATATGAATAGACCTATAAGAAGCAGAAAGATTAAGTTAGAAATTTAGAAACTTCTTTCATCCTCACATACACACACACAGAAAGCCCAGATCCAGATAGCTAAACTGGTGTATCTAACAAACAAAAATTCATAAAAAGCCTTTTTACTAATCTTTCACAGACATTTTCAAACACTAGGAGAAGACAGTACTTCCCAATCCATTATTTGATGCAGTAAAATCCTAAGAACTAAAAACAAAGACTTTCATAGGAATAGAACACTATGGGCCAAGGTCCCTTACGGATATAGACACAAAACTTTCAACAAAACGTTAGCAAATTAAATCTAGCAACATATGAAACAAATTATATACTATGACTTAGTGGATTTTTGTCACTATTGCAAAATTAGTATATTAGTTTTCTACTGCTGCTGTAGACAATTACCAGAAACTTTATGGTCTAAAACACGAATTTTTATCTTAGATTCGTGTAGGTTAGATTTTATCTTAGATTTGTTTAGGTTTAACCCATATAGGTCCCACTGGGTTAAAATAAAGGTGTTAGCAGATCTACATTCCCTTCCGAAGGCTGTAAGGGAGAATCCATTTCACAGGATCTTCTCAGGGGGTTCATTCATTCATTCATTTATTCTAGTAATATTTATTTAGTTAGTATACATGCCAACTACTACTCTGGGATCTTGGGTACTTGAGGCAACTAAGGAAACAAATAACTTCTCTTATGGATACTAGTTGAAGGATTTAGACAATAAACAGGAAACTTAACAATAAGTTGCTATTTTTTTGTTGTTGTTGAGAGCTAGACACTGCAATGACAAATAATGCAGAGCAGGATAAATGAAGGTTGGGGTGTGAAGCAGTTTTAAATTTTAAAATTAAGTTGTAATTTTTAAAATTGTGGACAGCTTTATTGGGAAAGTGACATTTTAACAAAGATTAACAAAGAAGTCAAGAGACTCTGTCATAAGGTTGTCTGGGAGATAAGAGTTCTGCACAGAGAAGATTGCCAGTTTCCAAGGCTCTAAGGTAGAAATATATTCAGTAAATTTAATCAATAGCCCAGTAAAGAATAAGCAACAACAAGGGAGAAGGAGAAGAGTTTAAGAGAAGTAACAGGGCAGAGCGGTAATAGGGTGTATAATTTTATTTGAACAGTTTTGACTTTTTCTCTAAGTGACATAGAAAGTCTTATGAGCAGAGAATTGGTGTAATCTGACTTAATCTGTCAGTAGAATTACTCTGAGTACTGTTTTGGGAATAGTCTATAATAGCAATAGCTGTTCCTGACCCCATTCCCCTTGTGTTCAATCTATCTTTCACATTTTCTACTAGAAAGGCCTTTATAAAATGTAAAGTACATAATGCTATTCTCTAGTGCAAAACTCTTTGGTGGGTATTCATTGAAATAAAATAGCTGTGCCCTATAGTGTTCTGTGTTATCCAGTCCCTGCTTCCCCCTTTAGCCTCATCTAGTGTCACTCATCCCATTTGCCACAGAGCTCCAACCATATTGATATTTCCTTTTTAGGAAATTCAGCTATTTCAGACAGATATTTCATACAGATTTCTTGTATTCCGCCTGAGAGCAATTCTGTACACTCTTTTGCAGATTAAATCTTACATGTTCCTAAAGTCTCAGCTTGAATGTCACACACTCAGGAAGGCTTTCTCTGAACACTAAATTGAGTTAGGTTTCCTGATATAATTGTTCAATGTGGTCAGCCTTCCCTCTTGCACTGTGAGTTTCACGGTAATAAAGATTATGTTCCACTTTGTTTCTCTTACAGTAGTTGGACCTACAAATAAGTTCTCTTCTCTATCCACAGAAAGTATGTCAACTCAGTTGCATCTCACACTTTCTAGTTATATGAATTATAGCATAACATTGATAAAGAATGAATATATTTTAGCAAAACTATTCTAAGTGACTATTAGAGATGTCATTCAACTTTTCTGACTGAAAAATTTGGTTCATTTCTCATCATCACGTGATATGTTTTTGTAATGAGTACTTGGGTTTTACATAAAACATGCATTTTAAAGGGAGAATGCATGATGAATATCAAAGTAACACATGAAGGCTCTTATGCAACGTATCTTGCTTTTTTTAGTTTCTTTTTCTTTATTATACTTTAAGTTCTAGGGTACATGTGCATAACGTGCAGGTTTGTTACATATGTATACACATGCCATGTTGGTGTGCTGCACCCATTAACTCGTCATTTACATTAGGTATACCTCCTAATGCTGTCCCTCTTCCCTACCCTCTCCTCAAAATATGACGCAGTGTGTGACGCTCCCCTTCCTGTGTCCAAGTGATCTCATTGTTCAATTCCCACTTATGAGTGAGAACATGGAGTATTTGGTTTTCTGTTCTTGCCATAGTTTGCTGAGAATGATGATTTCCAGCTGCATCCATGTCCCTACAAAGGACACAAACTCATCCTTTTTTTGGCTACATGGTATTCCATGGTGTATATGTGCCACATTTTCTTAATCCAGTCTGTCACTGATGGACATTTGGGTTGATTCCAAGTCTTTGCTATTGTGAATAGTGCCGCAATGAACATACGTGTGCATGTGTCTTTATAGCAGCATGATTTATAATCCTTTGGGTATATACCCAGTAATGGGATGGCTGGGTCAAATGGTATTTCTTGTTCTAGATCCTTGAGGAATCGCCACAGTGTTTTCCACAATGGTTGAACTAGTTTACAGTCCCACCAACAGAGTAAAAGTGTTCCTATTTCTCCACATCCTCTCCAGCACCTGTTGTTTCCTGATTTTGTAATGATTTCCATTCTAACTGGTGTGAGATGGTATCTCATTGTGGTTTTGATTTGCATTCCTCTGATGGCGAGTGATGTTGAGCATTTTTTCATGTGTCTGTTGGCTGTACGAATGTCTTCTTTTGAGAAGTGTCTGTTCATATCCTTTACCCACTTTTTGACGGGGTTATTTGTTTTTATCTTGTAAATTTGATTGAGTTCCTTATACGTTCTGGATATTAGCCCTTTGTCAGATGAGTAGATTGCAAAAATTTTCTCCCATTCTGTAGGTTGCCTATTCACTCTGATGGCAGTTTCTTTTGCTGTGCAGAAGCTCTTTAGTTTAATGAGATCCCATTTGTCAATTTTGGCTTTTGTTTTCATTGCTTTTGGTGTTTTAGTCATGAAGTCCTTGCCCATGCCTATGTCCTGAATGGTATTACCTAGGTGTTCTTCTAGGATTTTTATGGTATTAGGTCTAACATTTAAGTCTCTAATCCATCTTGAATTAATTTTTGTATAAGGAATAAGGAAAGGATCCAGTTTCAGCTTTCTACTTATGGCTACCCAATTATCCCAGCACCATTTATTAAATAGGGAATCATTTTCCCATTTCTCATTTTTGTCAGGTTTGTCAAAGATCAGATAATTGTAGATGTGTGGTATTATTTCTGAGGACTCTGTTCTGTTCCATTGGTCTATATCTCTGTTTTGGTAGCAGTACCATGCTGTTTTGGTTACTGTAATCTTGTAGTATAGTTTGAAGTCAGGTAGTGTGATCCCTCCAGCTTTGTTCTTTTGGCTTAGGATTGTCTTGGCAATGAGGGGTCTTTTTTGGTTTCATGTGAACTTTAAGCAGTTTTTTCCAATTCTGTGAAGAAACTCATTGGTGGCTTAATGGGGATGGCATTGAATCTATAAATTACCTTGGGCGGCATGGACATTTCCATGATATTAATTCTTCCTATCCATGATCATGATATGTTCTTCCATTTGTTTGTGTCCTCTTTTATTTCAGTGAGCAGTGGTTTGTAGTTCTCCTTGAAGAGGTCCTTTACATCCCTTGTAACTTGGATTCCTAGGTATTTTATTCTCTTTGAAGCTATTGTGAATGGGAGTTCATTCATGATTTGGCTCTCTGTTTGTCAGTTACTGGTGTATAAGAATGCATGTGGTTTTTGCACATTGATTTTGTATCCTGAGACTGCTGAAGTTGCTTATCAGCTTAAGGAGATTTAGGGCTGAGATGATGGGGTTTTCTAAATATACAATCATATCATCTGCAAACAGGGATAATATGACTTTTCCTTTTCCTAACTGAATACCTTTATTTATTTCCCTCATCTGATTGCCCTAGCCAGGACGTCTAACACTGTGTTGAATAGGAGTGGTGAGAGAGGGCATCCCTGTCTTGTGCCAGTTTTCAAAGGGAATGCTTCCAGTTTTTGCTCATTCAGTATGATATTGGCTGGGGGTTTGTCATACATAGCTCTTATTATTTTGACATACATTCCATCAATACCAAATTTATTGAGAGTTTTTTGCATGAAGGACTGTTGAATTTTGTTGAAGGCCTTTCCTGCATCTATTGAGATAATCATGTGGTTCTTGTCTTTGGTTCTGTTTATATGCTGGATTAGGTTTATTGATTTACATATGTTGAACCAGCCTTGCATCCCAGGGATGAAGCCCACTTTATCATGGTGGATAAGCTATTTGATGTGCTGCTGGACTTGGTTTGCCAGTATTTTGTTGAGGATTTTTGCATCAGTGTTCATCAGGGATATTGGTCTAAAATTCTCTTTTTTTGTTGTATCTCTATCAGGCTTTGGTATCAGGATGATGTTGGCCTCGTAAAATGAGTTAGGGAGGATTCCCTCTTTTTCTATTGTTTGGAATAGTTTCAGAAGGAATGGTACCAACTCCTCCTTGTACCTCTTGTAGAATTTGGCTGTGAATCCATCTGGTCCTGGACTTTTTTTGGTTGGTAGGCTATTAATTATTGCCCCAGTTTCAGAGCCTTCTATTGGTCTATTCAGGGATTCAACTTCTTCCTGGTTGAGTCTTGGGAGAGTGTAAGTGTCCAGGAAATTATCCAATTCTTCTAGGTTTTCTAGTTTATTTGCATAGAGGTGTTTATAGTATTCTCTGATGGTAGTTTGTATTTCTGTGGGATCAGTAGTGATATCCCCTTTATCATTTTTCATTGTGTCTATTTGATTCTTCTCTTTTCTTCTTTAATAGTCTTGCTAGCGGTCTATCAATTTTGTTGATCTTTTCAAAAAACCAACTCCTGGATTCATTGATTTTTTGGAGGGTTTTTTGTGTCTCTATCTCCTTCAGTTCTGCTCTGATCTTAGTTATTTCTTGCCTTCTGCTGGCTTTTGAATGTGTTTGCTCTTCCTTCTCTAGTTCTTTTAATTGTGATATTAGGGTGTCGATTTTAGATCTTTTCTGCTTTCTCTTGTGGGCATTTAGTGCTATAAATTTACCTCTACACACTGCTTTAAATGTGTCCCAGAGATTCTGGTATGTTGTATCTTTGTTCTCACTGGTTTGAAAGAACATCTTTATTTCTGCCTTCATTTAATTATGTACCCAGTAGTCATTCAGGAGCAAGTTGTTCAATTTCCATGTGTTTGAGCAGTTTTGATTGAGTGTATTAGTCCTGAGTTCTAGTTTGATTGCACTGTGGTCTGAGAGACAGTTTGTTATAATTTCTGTTCTTGTACATCTGCTGAGGAGTGCTTTACTTCCAACTAGGTGGTCAATTTTGGAATAAGTGCAATGTGGTGCGGAGAAGAATGTATATTCTCTTGATCTGGGGTAGAGAGTTCTGTAGATGTCTATTAGGTCCATGTGGTGCAGAGTTGAGTTCAATTCCTGGATATCCTTGTTAACTTTCTGTCTCGTTGATCTGTCTAATGTTGACAGTGTGGTGTTGAAGTCTCCCATTATTATTGTATGGGAGTCTAAGTCTCTTTGCAAGTCTCTAAGGACTTGCTTTATGAATCTGGGTGCTCCTGTATTCAGTGCATATATATTTAGGATAGTTATCTCTTCCTGATGAATTGATCCCTTTACCATAATGTAATGGCCTTCTCTGTCTCTTTTGGTCTTTGATGGTTTAAAGTCTGTTTTATCAGAGACTAGGATTGCAACCACTGCTTATTTTGTTTTCCATTTGTTTGGTAGATCTTCTCCATCCCTTTTTTTGAGCCTATGTGTGTCTCTGCATGTGAGATGGGTCTCCTGAATATAGCAAACTGATGGGTCTTGACTCTTTATCCAATTTGCCAGTCTGTGTCTTCTAATTGGACCATTTAGTGCATTTACATTCATGGTTAATATTGTTATGTGTGAACTTGATCCTGTCATTATGATATTAGCTGGTTATTTTGCTCGCTAGTTGATGCGGTTTCTTCCTAGCATCGATGGACTTTACATTTTGACATGTTTTTGCAATGGTTGGTACCTGTTGTTCCTTTCCATGTTTAGTGCTTCCTTCAGGATCTCTTGTAGGGCAGGCCTGGTGGTGCCAAATCTCTAAGCATTTGCTTGTCTGTAAAGGATTTTATTTCTCTTTCACTGATGAAACTTAGTTTGGCTGGATATGAAATTCTGGGTTGAAAATTCTTTTCTTTAAGAATGTGGAATATTGGCCTCAACTCTCTTCTGGCTTAGAGAGTTTCTGCCGAGAGATCTGCTGTTAGTCTGTTGGGTTTCCCTTTGTGTGTAACCCGACCTTTCTCTCTGGCTGCCCTTAACATTTTTTCCTTCATTTCAACTTTGGTGACTCTGATAATTATGTGTCTTGGAGTTGCTCTTCTCAAGGATTATCTTTGTGGCATTCTCTGTATTTCCTGAATTTGAATGTTGGCCTGCCTTACTAGGTTGGGGAAGTTCTTCTGGATGATATCCTCCAGAGTGTTTTCCAACTTGGTTCCATTTTCCCTGTCACTTTCAGGCACACCAATCAGACATAGATTTGGTCTTTTCACATAATCCCATATTTCTTGGAGGCTTTGTTCATTTCTTTTGACCGTTTTTTCTCCACACTTCTCTTCTCGCTTGATTTCATTCATTTGATCTTCAATCGCTGATACTCTTTCTTCCAGTTGATCGAGTCGGTTACTGAAGCTTGTGCGTTTGTCACCTAGTTCTCGTGTTATGGTTTTCATCTCTATCAGTTCTTTTAAGGTCTTATCTGCTTGATTATTCTAGTTATCCATTCATCCATTCTTTTTTCAAGGTTTTTAACTTCTTTGCACTGGTTACGTAGTTCCTCCTTTAGCTCTGAGAAATTTGATCGACTGAAGCTTTCTTCTCTCAACTCGTCAAAGTCATTCTCCATCCAGCTTTGTTCCATTGCTGGTGATGAGCTGCATTCCTTTGGAGGGTGAGATGCGCTCTGATTTTTTGAATTTCCAGCTTTTCTGCACTGCTTTTTCCCCATTTTTGTGGTTTTATCTGCGTTTCGTCTTTGGTGATGGTGACATACTAATGGGGTTTTGGTGTGGGTGTCCTTTCTGTTTGTTAGTTTTCCTTCTAACAGTCAGGACTCTCAGCTGTAGGTCTGTTGGAGTTTGCTTGAGGTCCACTCCAGACCCTGTTTGCCTGGGTATCAGCACCAGAGGCTGCAGAAGATAGAATATTCTGAATAGTGAGATTTGCTGTCTGATTCTTGCTCTGCAAGCTTCGTCTCAGGGGTGTACCCTGCCATGTGAGGTGTGAGGTGTCGGTCTGCACCTAGTGGGGGATGTCTCCCAGTTTAGCTACCCAGGGATCAGGGACCCACTTGAGCAGACACTCTGTCTGTTTTGAGATCTCAACCTCCGTGCTGGGAGATCCACTGCTCTCTTGAAACCTATCAGACAGGGGCATTTACCTTTGCTGAAGTTTCTGTTGCTTTTTGTTTAGCTATGCCCTGTCCCCAGAGGAGGAGTCTACAGAGGCAGGCCAGCCTCCTTGAGCTGTGGTTGGCTCCAACCAATTCAAGCTTCCCCATGGCTTTGTTTACTAACTTAAGCCTCAGTAATGGTGGGTGCCCCTCCCCCAGCCTAGCTGCTGCCTTGCAGTTAGATCTCAGACTGCTGTGCTAGCAATAAGGGAGGCTCCGTGGGCATGGGACCCTCCGGGCCAGGTGTGGGATATAATCTTCTGGTCTGCAGTTTGCTAAGACCCTTGGTAAAGTGCAGTATTAGGGTGGGAGTTACCCCATTTTCCAGGTGTTGTGTGTCTCAGTTTCCCTTGGCTAGGAAAAAGGATTCCCTTCCCGCTTGTACTTCCCAGGTGAGGCAATGCCTCGTCCTGCTTCAGCTCTCGTTGGTCGGACTGCACCAGCTGACCAGCACCGATTGTTCGGTACTCCTCAGTGAGATGAAATGGGTACCTCAGTTGAAAATGCAGAAATCACCTGTCTTCTGGGTCACTCACGCTGGGAGCTGGAGGCTGGAGCTGTTCCTATTCAGCCATCTTGGGTGTGCCTAGTTTCTTTCTTTAGTAGACTTTATCTTGTGGAATTATATCTCGCTTTTTAATAGCATTTTATTCTACATTGTTATGGTGGTTACCATGACTTTCCCTGATAACACCCAATATTAAGCAAAACTTGCCATGATATTATGGGGTCATTTTAATTCCCTTTTCATAAATTTGTCAAGAAAGCAAGCTAAGTAGCATGGAAGAGCATTCCTTTCCATTTTACAGATATAATTGAAATATAACTGCATCTCACAAATGATAGAAAAGATGAATAAAAATAAAACCAATTTTTACATTACAGATAAGATTTATTTAATATAAATGGCCAAGGTGTGGCAGATACTCATGCATGCATCTTGAAAATAATTTTATATCAATGTGGAGTGTATCTTAGAAAATGCAGGCATTGGAAAGTATGTTGAATGCCTATGTTCTCTTTTGACAAAGATTTTTAAAAGGATTAATCTAAATAATTTGTAAATCAATAAGTAATTATGTTTTTTTCCCCCCAATCAAGTAAATATTGACTTAGAGGAAGATATATACCTTTTCTCTATTTCTGGGAAATAATGCTTTGACTGCGTTTGTCATTTCATGTTAAACAAATTCATATATTTGTTAAAAGAAGTGACACTAAATGCTTAAAGATATACCCATTGATTTTACATTGTTTTGTTGGGACTTATAGCAGAATATTCTGGCTTTCTTTTGACTACTTGGTCTTTGCATATCAGTTTGTAGGAGATATAATCAGACAATATATTAGTGCGTTTTTTGAGGCATTAATACCAGAGCCTGACAACATTATCTCTAATGTTTATATCACCATAAAATTGGTTTATAGTGATACAATTAGTAATGTTAAACCTATATATTATAAGAAGTAGTACTGATTGTTCCACAGTAAATCTCACTTTATAGTGACATAAATGAACAATATTTGTGCCATCGTGGTTTATGGTATCAAGTAATCTCACGGGAACAAATAACAGTTATCCTGAATGCTCTAATCTCACAGTTAAACTTTCCATTCATGTTACATTTTAAATCAATATTACTAGGATTCACATTCTCTTTTGATTAAAGTTCTGAAGGTTTTTTTAGCAAAAATATCACAGACTTTGAAATATTTTGTGTCATTAAAATATTTTAAATATTTTTTTCTTCTGAATGCTATTTGGATATTTTACATTCTCATTAGGATATGAAAGAAGAGCATTTGCATTTTACTTTTTTTTTTTTTTTTTGCATAAGTCATTTTGTGATGATAGTATAACCTGTATTTTAAACAAGTTTTATCAAATGTAAGTTTTCTTTTACCTCATGGTATATGCATGCCAGTAATATTCAAAATCCAGGATGTTTAATTAAATTATTGTAAATCAATTTGTGTTTACGATACCATAACTACATTAGTCCATTCTCGTGCTGCTGTAAATAACTGCCTGAAACTGGGTAGTTTATAGAGGAAAAAGGTTTAATTGACTTACAGTTCTGCATGGCTTAGGAGGCCTCAGAAAACTTACAATCATGGCAGAAGGGTAAGCAAACATGTCCTTCTTCACATGATGTCAGAAAGGAGAAGTGTAGACTGAAAGGTTTGTGGGAGAACCTCTTATAAAAGCCATCAGATCTCAGGAGAACTTACTCACTGTCATGAGAACAGCAAGGAGGTAACATCCCTTATGATTTAATGATCTCCTACCTAGTGCCTCCCACAACACGTGGGGATAATGGGAACTACTATTCAAGATGAGATTTGGGTGGGGTAACAGTCAAATCATATCATTTCACACGTGGCCCCTCCCAAATCTCATCTCCTCACATTTCAAAACACAATCATGTCTTCCCAACATTCCCCCAAAGTCTTAACTCATTTCAGCATTAACTCAAAAGTCCACAGTCCAAATTCTCATCTGAGACAAGGCAAGTTCCTTCCTCCTATGAGCCTGTAAAATAAAAAACATGTTATTTACTTCCTAGATATAATGGGTGTACAGGCGTTAGGCAAATTTACCCATTTCAAATAAGAGAAACTTGCCAAAACAAAGGGGATAATCCCAAATCCAATGGGTCAGTCATTAAACCTTAAAGTTACAAAATGATCTCCCTTGACTCAATGTTTCACATCTGGGTCATGCTTATACAAGAGGTGGGCTCCCATGACCTTGGGCAGCCCCGCCTCTGTGGGTTTTCTGGGTACAGCCCCCTCTGAGCTGCCTTCATGGGCCGGTGTTCAGTGCCTGTGGCTTTTCCAGGCGCACAGTGCCAGCTGTCAGTGAATCTACCATTCTCGGGTCTAGAGGATGGTGGCCCTCTCCTCCCAGCTTCACTAGTAGGGACTATCTTTGGGGTTCCAACTCCACATTTCCCTTCCACTCTGCCCTACCAGAGGTACTCCATGCGGACTCCACCCATGCAGCAAACTTCTGCCTGCACATTCGGGTATTTCCATACATCCTCTGAAACCTAGGCAGAGATTCTCAGTCCTCAATTCCAGACTGCACCAGCAGGCTCAACACCACGTGGAAGCTGTCAAGGCTTAGGGCTTGCACCCTCTGAAGCCATGGTCTGAGTTGTACCTTGGCCCCTTTTAGCCAGGGCTAGAGTGGCTAGGATGCAGGGTAGCAAGTCTCTAGGCTGCACACAGCAGGGGGGACTTGGACTTTGCCCACAAAAGCATTTTTTTTTTTTTTTTTCTCCTAGGGCTCTGGGCCAGTGATGATTGGGACTGCCACAAAGGTCTCTGTCATGTCCTGGAGACGTTTTCTTTATTGTCTTGGTGATTCTGGTCCTCATCACTTATGCAAATTTTTATAGCAGGTTTGAATTTCTCCCCAGAAAATGGGTTTTCTTGTTCTACTGCATTATCAGGCTGCATATTTTCCAAACTTTTATACTCTGTCACATCTTGAATGCTTTTCTGCTTAGAAATTTATTCTGCCAGATATCCTAAATTAACTCTCTCAAGTTCAAAGTTCCAGAGATCTCTAAGGTAGGGGAAAAGTTCCACAGATCTCTAAGGTATGCTGTCAGGCTTTTTGCTAAAGCAAAGCAAGAGTGACCTTTACTCCAGTTCCGAATAAGTTCCTCATCTTTGTCTGAGACCATCTCAACCTGGACTTCATTGTCCATATCAGTATCAACATTTTGGTCAAAGCTATTCAACAAGTCTCTAAGAAGTTCCAAACTTTCCCACATATTTCTGTTTTCTTCTGAGCTCTCTAAACTGTTCCAGCCTCTGCTTGTCACCCAGTTTCAAAGTTGCTTTCACATTTTTGGGTAGCCTTGTAACAGCACCACACTCTCTGTGGTACAAATTTACTGTATTAGTGTGTTCTCACTTTGCTATAAAGAACTCTCTGAGACTGGGTAATTTATAACGGAAATAGGTTTAATTGATTCACAGTTCCACAGGACTGGGGATGTCTCAGGAAACTTACAATCATGGTGGAAAGGGAAGCACACATGCCCTTCTTCACACAATGGCAAGAGGGAGAAGTGCAGAGTGATTTGTGGGTGGGGGAGCTCCTTACAAAACCATCAGATCTCACAAGAACTCACTATCATGAGAACAACATGGAGGTAACCTCTCCCATGATTCAGTGACCTCCTACTGGATCCCTCCCACAACACATGGGGATTATGGGAACTAAAATTCAAAATGAGACTTGCATGGGAACACAGCCTAACTGTATCAATAAAGTTGACTAAAAAACATATTAATTGAATTATTTGTCAATTTTATTCATTGGGTTAGATATGATATAACTTGATATTCAATAATACAGCAATCTTACTGATATAGCACATTACTATTTCTTGTTTATAACATTTTAGTCAAATCATTAGACATTTGCTTTCCATAAAGAAATTATGGAGCCCAAGAAAGCCTTCATTATCTTATCACTGCATCATATTGAAATGGTTACACAATTACAGACGCTCCCAAACTGGCAATTATATGGTTTGGCTGAGAAGCAATATGTATTACTTCTGATCACAAACTACTGGCTTTTGTTAGTCATATTACCACTTTCAGCTACGTGAAATTAAAACATGCAGTTACCCATGTGACTCAAATATGTGAACAGATAATATTATTAATATATTAGAAATGTCTGCCATTCATTGGAGCATTGGTCTATTATATGCTAAAATAAACATATATGCTTCCATCATTACTTATTAGAAAACAAGATGCTGTAAGCTATTAAGTAAATAAACTTTCTCTTGTAAATCAGTTTCAAAAATTTCACAATTCTTTATAGACATTAAAACATTATTATATTTGTGCTTCATTTATGAGTAAATGGAACAAGCATTCTTGAACCCATTGTATTCATGGGTTCATTTCACATACCTGGCAGCATGTGATTCATTACATTTAATTATGTTAAAGTATTTTTAATATTTGAAAAGATGTTATATGTCTAAAATGTTGTTATTGGTTAATTTTCTTTAGTATAATACTTTGGGTAATACTTATGATCTGAATCATATATTGTTTACACTAATATTTTATTGTTGATTCAACTCTTCCTTCATTATTTTCTTTATATTAAATGATATTGCTTGTAGCCCCTTTTGTTCCAAAACCATATATTTTCTAGTTCATGGTGTAACTGTGGTACCAAGGAATTGAAAACTCAAAACAAGTATCTGATTCTAGCTGGCTAAACGGGAAAAGAGACATTTAACTGATAGAGAACTGGACTGTATGAGTGTCAGTAGAACACCTCATGATGGCAAAATGAGAGGAAAAAAATGTATAACCAATGTGCTTTTTCTGTTAGATGATAGGCTTGGGTTAAAAAACACCAAGGAGAAATTTGTATGCATACTTTCTGTAAATGATCTGACAGAGATCAGAAAATAACTGTTAGGAGGCCATGAACAGCAGAATTTCATAGATGTTTGCAATAGACTTAGAAACATTTGCTTAGATTTTGTAATCTGTACTGACAAGCTGAGATAAATGGGAGAACGCACACACATTTTCAACTTTTACATATTATGTTTGTTTGTTAGGGAATGTATCTTAAGTTTATGGGAAAGTTATGAGGAATATAAAAGTTCAAGTTTAGGATTTTCTTTCTTCTCAGTAATGAAACCATGTCAAGTATGCCTTTTCCTTAATCCCATCTGATTTATGTTTGACCCAAGAAGTAATTTATTCAAGTTTTACAAAATGTTCTACTTGTTCATTAAGATTTCTATGTGTTCTTGAATGGATTGCTTACTGAGTTATTCTTATGAAAATCTTCATTTTTCATAAGTTAATGTTTATATTACTGTCTCTGGTTCTATTACTTTAAATTTCCACAGTGAACAGAGCAGTCCTCAGGAGCAAAATGTATTCGTGAGTGTGTGGTGGTTTGCTGACAATGATGCTAAATTATTTAAGCTGCTTAGAGGATAAAAGTTGCTTGAAGTTTATGTAGTATTTTTAAAAACATTGTTTCTGTTCACATGTTTAAGCTAAAAGATAATTTCCTGCAATATCTTCAATATAGTTCAATAAATAAAAACTGGTTTATTATATCCCACATTTGTTTTACTATCTAAATAAATTATTAATAATATTTTATTTTAATAATTAGCTTATTTTACATTTTCTGCTGAAATTTCACTACATTTCCTTTATTCTTTCACTCCCTAAATAATGTTAGGGGGAATTTCTGCTCCCCTGGCCTGCCCATGGTTATCTTCTGTTCTCTGTTATATCACTTGCAGGAAAGGCACACAAAAATTTCTGTTTTACTTTTAACAGATTTTCTTTTATTGGTTAACTTAAACATGAAAGTAAAATGTTTCTAAATATACAAGATATTTACCAGATTATGTATGGGCTACAAATAACCTCATATTTTAGTGAGAATATAGCCAGAAGCCTGGATTCCACACAGTTTTGCTAACAACTAACAATAAGACTTCAGAAATGACACATAACCTCAATGGAATTCAGTATTTTAATCTGAGAAGTGAAAATAAAAGTTCTAGATTATCTCCAAGTGTTTTTACAGTCAGTTTTACATCAGTATGATACATGGAATTAATGAACCAATATCGATATATTATGATTAACTAAAGTCATTTTTTTTTTCATATTTTCTTAGTTTGTACCTAATGCCACTTTTGTGTTTGAGTATACTATCCAGGGAAAGACAGTATATTTAGGTGTTATGTCTTCTGTTAATTTCTAAAGACTTCTTCCTTTTCTCTGTCTCTTTCTCTCTTTCTCCCATTGCCTTTTCCCTCCCTCCCTCCCTTCCTTCCTTCCTTCCTTGCTTCCTTCCTTCCTTCTTTCCTTCCTTCCTTCCTTCTTCCCTTCCTTCCTTCTTTCCTTCCTTCCTTCCCTCCTTTTCCTTCCTTCCTTCTTTTCTTCCTTCCTTTCCCTTTTTTCTTTCTCTTTCTTTTTCTTTCTTTCTCTCTCTTTCTCTTTCTTTATTTCATTCTTTCCTTGTTTCTTGCTTTTCTTTCTCACTTTCTTTTCTTCCTTTCTCTCTTTCTTTCTTTCTTCTCTCTTTCTTCTTTCTTTCTCTTCGTCTCTTTCTTCCTTCCTTCTTTCATTTTCTTTCTTCTTTATCTCCTTTTCTTTTCTTTTTCCTTTCAGTTTTCTTTTCCTCTTTCATTTTTCCTTTCCTCTTTCTTTTTCCCTTTCCTTTCCTCCTCTCTCTTCTCCTCTCCTATCCTCTCCTTTCTTTTATCCTTTCCTATCTTATTTTCTTCCTTTTCTTTTCTTTCCTTTTCTTTTGGATTACCTAGACAATTTCTTCTACTAGCACTGACCAAAATGTTGTGCAATGTTCCTTTATTGGTATTTGTCTGATGTTTTTGTTTTGATTACATTTTTTGTGATAGGTGTTGGATAAGAAGACTACAGAGGTAAATTTTCATTTCCATGAGATCATACTAAGCCTGACTTATTGTAGAAGTGGACCTTGATTTAGGTAACATTTGTCAGGTTTCTCCACCGTAAAATTACTTCTTTATACCCATTAGATTGACATTTTATTGCCTTACTTTCTCTCTTATTTTAGTTCTATCTATCTATCATCTATCTATCTATCTATCTATCTATCTATCTATCTATCATCTATTACCAATTTAAGTTATATGTGGTGTATGATCATTTGTTTTATATCTGTTTTTCTTTCTAAAGCAACAATATGAAGTTTATGAAAAGATAAACTGTATTCCAGGTTATATCTTCTCTGCTTAGATGCTTTAACCTAATTAAGTTACCTGAAAGTACAAGATCAAACTCTCCTATTTTTACATAACACTAAAATTTGAATATATATTTTTGTCACACAATATGTATTTCACACTATGAGTTTTTAATACATATGATGTGCTAATTTACAGAGTATAGTATACTAATCTCACTCTCAAATGTGTACAATCTTAAGATCACCTTTAAAATACTGATTCCCTGGCTCTCTCCCTCAATATGTAAGTTTAGTTAAAATTTTGCGTGGGACCTAGAAATGGGCATTTTTAAGAAGCACTCCAGTTAGTTATGGTATTGGTGGTTCAAAGACGACACTTCTGAAAAAATTAGGTGTAATATTTAAAAGTGTTAGGTTTATCATCACCAATATTGAAATGTTACCCTATTTTCAACTTTTATCACCTGTGTGATTTTGAGCAAGTTACTTATTGTCTCAATATCTCAATTTTTCTGTAAAGTGAAGGTGATAATAGAGTTTTACAGAGATAGTGTGGCTAACACAGCACTTAGCCAAGTTCCTAGTGTGTATATATATATATATATATATATATATATATATATATATATATTTTTTTTTTTTTTTTTATTTTATTTTTTATTTTATTTTATTTTTTTTTTGAGACGGAGTCTCTGCCGCCCAGGCTGGAGTGCAGTGGCCGGATCTCAGTTCACTGCAAGCTCCGCCTCCTGGGTTCACGCCATTCTCCTGCCTCAGCCTCCCGAGTAGCTGGGACTACAGGCGCCCGCGCCCGGCTAGTTTTTTGTATTTTTTAGTAGAGACGGGGTTTCACTGTGTTAGCCAGGATGGTCTCGATCTCCTGACCTCGTGATCCGCCCGTCTCGGCCTTCCAAAGTGCTGGGATTACAGGCTTGAGCCACCGCGCCCGGCCGTTCCTAGTATATATTAAATCATGAGTAAATTCTAGATCTTATTTTAAAGCAAGAAATATTCATCTCTTTCACTTATTTTTTCTAATTACCTTTAGATTTTGTACAGTAAATATTATAATTTTCAAATTAAATTCTATGGCTTTCAAAACTACAACCATATTATTTCTAAATTGTGCCACTTCTCCCAATATGACAATAAACCTAAAACTTTTAATAATACATCAAATCATTTGGAATAATATTTTCTTTATGCATCATAAAACATTCAGGCTCTCTACAGGGGAATGTGATTTTAAGAATTAAACAATCAGGCTATGAGCTGAAAGGTAAACTTTCTAGCTAACATTGTCCTAAGTCCTTACATATCCCTTAAAGAAAGAAAGTACAGTGTGTGTTTCCTATAAGAATAACAATACCTGACATCATTTAATAGTTAAAAACATTTAAAATTTGGTAATGCATAGAATTTTAACACAAACATGATTTTAGTGATGTAAATTGTCAGAACACTGAAACACAGAGATTCTCAGGGAAATGCCTTAGATTATTTAGTAAATCTTAATCTCGTAGCTACAAATAGCATGTTGGGAAGAAAGACAGAAAATTCAAAAAAAATTTTTTTTTAAGTCATAACAGAATGATGACATCATTAACAGAAATATTGTGCTAAACGATTCTGTTTTGGAATAGAGGAGTTGTAAGTTTTATTTGCATATTTGAACATTTTTGGTTTGAAGTAAAGATAGTATATTTTCGTTAAGGCTTCTCAGTGGCTTTTCTTTGAGTCTTTCATCTTTATAAAAAACTTGAAAGCAATAAAAATAATGAGTTGAGGATCATAATATACAAGAGTTTTATACTATTAAACTTTATTTATAATTTACCCTAGTACTATGTAAATATTTTTTATTTTTCTAAAATAATTTTATTTAAATAATTTTGATTTGGACATTTGATATTCAAGTACTATAATATATTTGCATGTTTTATTTTAATTGTAAAGATAAATTTTGTTTTTAGAAGGAAAATACATATTTGAAACAAAAATATATTTGTTTTGAATTTTTACATGTATTTTAATTTATATTATTTGATAAAATATATTCACATTTTACATACTTTGAATACTGTTAGGTCTTATTTTATAGGTTTCTTATTTATGATGATAGTGACACTTTTAGGGGTTTGTTTGTAAGAAAAAATATGTCTACCTAAGTTCATTTTTAAAATGTATTTTATCCTTTAGATTTATTTATATTATTTAAACTTTAAAATTATTATTATATTTTATTTTATTAATAGTGCATAAATGTATCCTGAAACTCCTATTGGCCATTTTAATTTCCTAGAAAATGTACTTAGAATTAGCATTCTTAATTTGTTAAGTTGAAAAAGCATTTTCAACATTGATGTGTTATTTCATGATAGTCCACTGATATTTAAAAATATTTGCACCTTAATAGCAAGTTAAAGTGTTTTATATAGAGAGATACTCTGAAGTTCAGTTAAAAATCTAATATTTCTGAAAATTTACATGTAATACAGGTTATAGACATATTATGTAGCTTCTGGAACAGAACTACTCTTGCGATCTCCCTTTGTGTTTTCTTAATATGCCATAATGATGTGCTCATAATCAACAACATTTCTTGTTTTTTTTTTTGTTTGTTTTGTTGTTGTTGTTGTTGTTGTTTCAATAGTTTGGGACACACAAAAACCTCATTTTGTGTGTGTGTGTGTTTGTGTGTGTGTGTGTGTGTGTGTGTATATATATATATACATACATGCACTTGCTTCATAAACTTCTATTCTGGTAGAGAAAAAATATACTATGTTGGTTTGGGAAGTATTTCAATACGATAGAACTGAAAGTTTGAATTATAATTTTGGCAGCTAAAAATCTAGTGTGAGGGTTAATATTGAGTGTCAACTTGATTGGATGGAAGGATACAAAGTATTGTTCCTGGGTGTGTCTGTGAGGATGTTGCCAAAGGGGATTAACATTTGAGTCAGTGGGCTGGGAAAGGCAAACACACCCTTAATCTGGGTGGGCACAATCTAATCAGCTGTCAGTGGGGCCAGAATAAAAGCAGATAGAAGACTGTGGAAAGATTAGTCTGGTTTTGTCTTCTGGCCTACACCTTTCTTCCATTCTGGATGCTTCCTGCCCTCCAACATCAGACTCTAAGTTCTTTAGCTTTGGGATTCAGACTGGCTTCCTTGCTCCTCAGCTCGTAGACAGCCTGTTGTGGGACCTAACCTTGTGATTGTGTGAGTCAGTACTCCTTCATAAACTCCCCTTTATATATAAATTTATCCTATTAGTTCAGTTTCTCTAAAGAACCCTGACTAATACATCTAGTAACTATGCAGTGTGTGCTAATGTAGGAAAGCTTTTGGAAAGTTGGCCAAGTGTTTAATTCTCGTCAATGGTTACAAAGAATACTTTTAATACCTCTAAACTGGGATTACAGTTTACTCTACCTACAGACTACCACTTCTTTATGCAGTACTCTCACAATGTTTCATAATTATGTTTTCAGTGTAGCCACAACAGACATTTGAATTTTCCATACCTAGTTTAGAATCTCTATATCAGTAGATTCCCATTTTTTTCACTAAACTTTCAAATACTGCAAAATTTGCCCCAATTATTTAAAAATATAGCATTTCTTGTAGATTTCATCATATTCTAATTCTTTCATAATTAGTATGTAGAGAAAACTATTTGAAAAATAATCAAGCCCTTCAAATTTCAAAAATCTTATTTAACAGAGAACCCAGAAATAAAGCTGCACGTCCAGAGCCATCTGATCTTCAATAACATTGACAAAAATAACTAATGGAGAAAGGACTTGCTATTCAACAGATGTGGTGGGATCGTTGGCTAGCTATATGAGGAAGAATGACTCTGGACCCGTACCTTTCACTATATACAAACATTAACTCAAGACGGATTGAATATTTACAAGTAAAATATCAAACTGTAAGAATTCTAGAAGAAAACCTAGGAAACATCATACTGTACATAAGCCTTGACAAAGAATTTATGACTAAGTCTTTAAAAGCAATTGTAACAAAAAAAATTGACAAAAGGGATTTCATTAAACTAAAGAGTTTTTGCACAGCAAAAGAGGCTACCAACAGACTAAACAGACAACCTACAGGAAGAGAGAAAATATTCACAAACTATGCATCCAACAAACATCTAATATCCAGAATCTACAAAGAACTTAAACAATTAAGAAAAAAAAAAAAAAAAAGGCATTAAAAAGTGAGCAAAATACATAAACAGACACTTGTCAAAAGGAGACATAGAAGCAGCCAATAAACTGATGAAAAAATATTAAACATCACTAATAACCAGAGAAATGCAAATCAAAACCACAATGAGATACCATCTCACACCAGTCAGAATTGCTATTTTTAAAAAGTCAAAAACCAGCAGATAGTAGTGAGGCTTCATAGAAAAGAGAACACTTTTGTAATATAGGTGAAAATGTATACTATGTCAGCCATTGTGGAAAGCAATTTGGAGATTTCTCACAGAACTTAGAACTACCATTTCACCCAGCAACCCCATTAGTGGGTGTATTTCTGAAAGAAAATAAATTGTTCTACAAAAAGCCACGTCCATTAGTATGTTCACTGTAGCACTACCCACAATACCAAATACATGGAGCCAACCTAGGTGTCCATCAGTGGTGGATTGGATAAAGAAAATGTGGTACATATACACCATGGAATATTACGTAGCCATAAGAAAGTACAAAAGTTTGCCCATTGTAGCAACATGGAAGCAGATGGATGCCATTATCTTAAGGGAATTAACACAAGAACAGGAAACAAAATACTGTATGTTATTACTTACAAGCGGGAGATAAACTTTGGGTACTCATGGATATAAAGTTTGCAACAATAGACACTGGGGACTATTAGAGCAGGGAGGCAGAAAGAGGGGCAAAGACTGAAAAACTAACCACTGGGTACCAGGTTCATTATCTGGTTAATGGGATAATTCATATCCCAAACCTCAGCATCATGTAATATATCCATGTAACAAACCTGCAAATATGCCCCCAAATCTAAAATAAATGCTAAAATCATAAAATATAAACATAAGTTGAGAAATCTTCTTTAACTTAAATAATAGGATACATTTTTATCAAAAATCATTAGTCTAAGATTTGCTTTTAACTATAAAAGTATTTGACCTAAAGTAAACTTTTCTTATTCCTCCTTGTTAGATGATTAAAAACTTTCCATTTCTCCAAGCACTTAGAGTAAGTAGTTCCACTTATCCAACTACTTTTGAATTATTCTGACTTTCCTTGCCTTTCATAACTGACTTGCACGGGTTCTTAATATCCTTAACACCAGTCTTTTTTCAGATATATATTATATTAATATTTTCCCAAATCTGCATATTTATTTTTCTGACTGCATCTGCATCTTCTGCTGAGTAGAAATTTTTAATTTTGTTCAATTCCATTTTATCACATTTTTCTTTATATTTGCTGCTTTCTGTTACCAGTGTACAAAAGGGTTATCGTCATGGGAATATTTTACTGTATTGTCTATTAAATATGTTATGGTTTTAACTTGTGTTGTCTTATTAACTTTGACAATGTTATTTAGTCATATTAAGTCTATTCTTGGGTCTTTTTAATAAGTTTTAGAGTAAGGCAGTAAGTCTTAGGAAGTTTTTCTTTTTTCAAGATAAATTTGGATATTATAAAGCCCCATTTATTTTCCACAAAAATTTTATCATCAGCTTGGAAATTTCAACATCAGTAATGAAAAGAATGCTGGAATAATATTTGAGACTCCATTGGATTTATAGATGATTTGGAGAAGAATTGGCATCTTAGCAATATTGAATCTTCCAATCTGCATCCTAGGAATAATGGCATACCAAATTACTAAACAAAATCTAACACTAGTCAAAATACTGTGTTTCAAGTTCAAATTAGATCAGCCAAAAGGTACTGAAACTACTGAAACTCTCATAGATTTGTTGTGGCTATAAATTGCTACAGCCATTCTAGAAAACTCTTTATCAGACTCTAATAAAATGTGTACTTACACTGTGACACACAATTTTTATCATAGCTATATATCCAAAAGACATGAAACTACATGTTCACCAAAATGCAAACATACAAACAAGTGCAGCAAACTTTTATACCAGTTTTATTCCTAAAATTCCAACCTAGAAACAACCCACAGAAATTTTAAAAAAAGGAAAAAAAAAGTATGTTTTGGTACATTTACACAATGTCATACTACATATCAGTGAAAAAGGATAGACCACTGGTGAAACAGCAGCATGGATGAATTTTGCAGAAATAATGCTGAATGAGAGAAGACAACATAAAAGACCATATGTCGTAAGATTGTATTTGTATTACATTCAAATATAGAAAGAATTGATCTATGGTTGTAGAGGTCAGGTAAGTGGTTAATTTAAGTGACATATTGTCTATAGGGTGATGTGCTAGAGCCTTCTTGGATACTAATCTATCCTAATGTATATGGTGACTGTAAATAATATTGATACATAAAATTAATTGAGCCATATGGCAAATATTCATGTACTTTATTGCATGTACATTAAACACCAATTTAAAAGAAAATATATTGAATAATTAGATTCCTCCACCTTATGCAGAACACAGACACTAAAGTAGCTCTTCTAAAGCAACTTAACAAATGGATGTTATAAGAAGAAAGCAAAAAGTATAAAGAAAAGACTTCCATCTTCTAAAATCTGGGGGACAGCTCATTAAAGTAGTTTACTCTGTAGCAATTGTAATGCAGTGAATCCTACAAGCTGACTGTCCCTATGCACAGCCATAAATTTCTCATTAGTTTAGTACTTTCCTCTTTTTAGTAGAAAGAGATAATCAAGAATCAGAAGTTATGAGAGCAAATATCCAAACACGACAGTCTACAAGATGAGGAATAAAATAATTCAGAGGTAGCAATGTATTTTGAAAGAAAAAGAGATCTTATTTTAAAATAAAACTAGACTCTAAGGATGGCAAAGAAAGATGTGCACCATGAATTTAAGAATAGATTCAGGATTCTGCAAAAAACAAAACAAAACAAGCAAAACAAATACAAAATGAAAAGATGTTCTTAAGAAAGAAAACTAATATTACAATTTAAAAAGGAATTTCTCAATAGAAGATTTAAAAGATTATGCCAAGTTAAGCTCTCAAAAGGTAGTAAAAAAATGACAAAATGAAAATATGACAATTAGAAAATGATTTTGTGGAGTTCTCATATCACAATAATATTTCTTCTAAGAACAATGAATAAGAAGGAGAAGATTAATATATTAAAATAGTATAATAAAATTTCCTGAAGACTGAAGAACATGTGTCTTATAGAAAAAAAAGTTCCACTCTAGAAAATAGGATACAAAGGGGGCATGCTGGATGGTACGGTTTAGCTCTGTGTCCCCACCCAAATCTCATCTTGATTTATATTCCCATGCTTGTTGTGAGAGGGACCCGGTGGGAGATAATTTGAATCATGGGGTGGTTTTCCCTATACTGTGCTCTTCATAGTGAATAAGTCTAGTGAGATCTGACCGTTTTAAAAGGGGTTTCCGCTTTGGCATTTTCCTTATTGTCTCTTTGCCTGCTGCTATCCATGTAAGATGGGATTTGCTCCTCCTTGCCTTCTGCCATGATTGTGAGGCTTCCCCAGCAACATGGAACTGTGAGTCAAATTAAACCTCTTTTTTCTGTAAATTGCCCAGTCTCAAGTATGTCTTTATCAGCAGTTTGAAAATGGAATAATACAGCAAATTGGTACCAGTAGAATGGGGCATGGCTGAAAAAATACCCCAAAAATGTGGCAGTGACTTCGGGACTGAGTAACAGGCAGAGGTTGAAACAATTTGGTGGGCTCAGAAGAAGACAGGAAAATGTGGGAAAATTTGGAACTTCCTAGAAACTTGTTAAATGACTTTGACAAAAATGTTGATAGTGATATGGACAATAAGTTTCAGGCTGGGGTGGTCTCAGATGGAGATGGGGAACTTTTTGGGAACTGAAGAAAAGATGACCCTTGTGATGTTTTAGCAAAGAGACTGGTGGCATTTTGCCCCTGCCTTAGAGATATGTGAAACTTACAACTTCAAAAAGATGATTTAGAGGATCTGCTGGAAGAAATTTCTAAGCAGCAAAGCATTCAAGAGGTGAATTGGGTGCTATTAAAGGTATTCAGTTTAGTAAGGAAAACAGTATAAAAGTTCAGAAAATTTGCAGCCTGACAATGCAATAGAAAAGAAAATTTCATTTTCTGAGGAGAAATCCAAGCCTGCCACAGAAATTTGCATAAGTAATGAAGAGCTGAATGTTAATCCCCAAGACAATGGGGAAAATATCTCCAGGGCATGTCAGAGGTCTTCATGACAGTCCCTCCCATCACAGCTCCAGAGGCCTGGAAGGAAAATGCGGTTTCATGGTCTGGGTCTAGGGCCCCTGTGCTGTGGGCAGCCTAGGGACTTGATGCCCTGTGTCCCAGCTGCTCTTCCCATGACAAAAAGGGGTCAACATAGAGCTCGGGCATGTCTTCAGAGGGTGCAAGTCCCATACCTTAGCAGCTTCCAACTGGTGTTGAGCCTGACAGTGCACAGAAGTCAAGAACTGGGGTTTGGGAACCTCTGCCTAGGTTTCAGAGTATGTATAGAAATGCCTGGATGCCCAGGAAGAAGTTTGCTGCAGGGATGGGGCTCTCACTGACAACCTCTGCTAGGGCACTATGGAAGGAAAAAATGAGGTTGGAGATCCCACACAGAGTCACTGCTGTGGCACTGCCTACTGGAGCCGTGAGAAGAGGGCCACCATCCTGTAGACCCCAGAATGATAGATCCACTAACAGCTTGCACCATGTGCTCGGAAAAACCACAGGCACTCAACACCAGACCTTGAAAACAGCCAGGAGGGAGGCTATACCCTACAGAGCTACAGTGGAGGGAGCTGCCCAAGACCATGGGAACCCACCTTTTGCATCAGCATGACCCAGATGCAAGACATGGCATCAAAGTAGAACATGTTGGAACTTTAAGATTTGACTGCTCTGGCCGGGCGCGGTGGCTCAAGCCTGTAATCCCAGCACTTTGGGAGGCCGAGGCGGGCGGATCACGAGGTCAGGAGATCGAGACCATCCTGGCTAACATGGTGAAACCCCGTCTCTACTAAAAATACAAAAAACTAGCCGGGCGTGGTGGCGGGCGCCTGTAGTCCCAGCTACTCGGAGGCTGAGGCAGGAGAATGGCCTGAACCTGGGAGGCGGAGCTTGCAGTGAGCCGAGATCGCGCCACTGCACTCCAGCCTGGGTGACACAGCGCGAGACTCCGTCTCAAAAAAAAAAAAAAAAAAGATTTGACTGCTCTGCTGGATTTCGGACTTGCATAAGGCTGGTAGTCCCTTTGTTTTGGACATTTTTGCCCATTTGGAAAGGCTGTATTTACCTAATGCCTATACCCTCATTGTACCAAGGAAGTAACTAACTTGCTTTTGATTTTACCGGCTGATAGGTGGAAGGGACTTGCCTTGTCTCAGATGAGACTTTCGATTGTGGATTTTGGGGTTAATGCTGATATGACATAAGACCTTCGGGAACTGCTGGGAAGGCATGATTGATTTTAAAATGTGAGGGCATTAGATTTGGAGGGGTCAGAGGTGGAATGATATGGTTTGGCTCTGTGTCCCCACCCAAAGCTCATCTTGAATTTTATTCCCATAATTACCATGTGTTGTGGGCAGACCCGGTGGGAGATAATTTGAATCATGGGGATGGCTTCCCCATACTGATTTCTTGGTAGTGAATAAGTCTCACAAGATGTGATGGTTTTATCAGAGGTTTCTGCTTTTGCGTCTTCCTCGTTCTGTCTTTGCCTGCTGCCATCCATGTAAGATGACTTGCTCCTCTTTGCCTTCTGCTATGATTGTGAGGCTTACCTAGCAATATGGAACTGTAAGTCCAATTAAACTTCTTTCTTTTGTAAATTGCCAGTCTTTTATATGTCTTTATCAGCAGCGTGAAAATGGACTAACACATTGGGAAAGTGATTTTTAGTGTACCATTGTTGTTAAGTTATACACTCCAAAGGTAAATGCAAAATAAAGACAGGATATGATTCAAAAAAATCTACCTCTTATGCATACTTTCATAGGAAGCTACCAGAAGATGCTTCCTAACAAATCAAGGAAATAAATTAAAACAAGAAGATACGAGGTTCATAAAACAGTAGCCATAACAAATGAAAGCAGATTAGAGAAACTCCAAGGTTGCAGTTGTGCTTCAATCATAGATATCAAAGCATCCAGATTAGAACAAGAGGTTGATTCCTGGATGACCCTTGCAGGCCACTGATTCATTGAGTGATACACTGGAGAAGTTCAGCCATAAATCTCATTAAACTAAAGAGCTTCGGCACAGCAAAAGAAACTACCATCAGAGTGAACAGGCAACCTACAGAATGGGAGAAAATTTTTGCAATCTACTCATCTGACAAAGGGCTAATATCCAGAACCTACAAAGAACTCAAATAAATTTACAAGAAAAAAACAAACAACACCATCAAAAAGTGGGCAAAGGATATGAACAGACATTTCTCAAAAGAAGACATTCACACAGCCAACAGACACATGAAAAAATGCTCATCATCATTGGCCATCAGAGAAATGCAAATCAAAACCACAATGAGATACCATCTCACACCAGTTAGAATGGCAATCATTAAAAAGTCAGGAAACAACAGGTGCTGGAGAGGATGTGGAGAAATAGGAACACTTTTACACTGTTGGTGGGATTGTAAACTAGTTCAACCATTATGGAAAACAGTATGGCGATTCCTCAAGGATCTAGAACTAGATGTACCATATGACCCAGCCATCCCATTACTGGGGATATACCCAAAGGATGATAAATCATGCTGCTATAAAGACACATACACACGTATGTTTATTGTGGCACTATTCACAATAGCAAAGACTTGGAATCAACCCAAATGTCCATCCAGTGACAGACTGGATTAAGAAAATGTGGCACATATACACCATGGAATACTATGCAGCCATAAAAAAGGATGAGTTTGTGTTCTTTGTAGGGACATGGATGCAGCTGGAAACCATCATTCTTAGCAAACTATCACAAGAACAGAAAACCAAACACCACATGTTCTCACTTATAGGTGGGAACTGAACAATGAGATCACTTGGACTCAGGAAGGGGAACATCACACACCGGGGCCTATCATGGGGAGGGGGGAGTGGGGAGGGATTGCATTGGGAGTTATACCTGATGTAAATGACGAGTTGATGGGTGCTGACGAGTTGATGGGTGCAGCACAGCAGCATGGCACAAGTATACATAAGTAACAAACCTGCACGTTATGCACATGTACCCTAGAACTTAAAGTATAATAGTAATAAAAAACAAATAAATAAATAAAAATTATATTTATAAAAAAAAAAAACAAAACATATATCAGCAGCATGCACATGACACACCGAAAGCCCAAACCTGCCTACTGCCACTACAAAGGATTTTTGTTATGTAGCAGCCTGGAAAATGAAAAGTTGCACAGAAATAAAGCACTGATATTTGGTTTATTAACTATTATATCTTTTATTTAATTCTTCTGTATTATAATCTTAGCAGAAACAATAAACATTAAAATAATTGCTAACAGCAATTTGGTAATAATAATAAATAAAACACATATCCTACTTTGACACTATACTTTTTGTTTTGTATAGTAGAGCATCTATGATTGTCATAAAAACATGTTGACTATGAAGAAAAGAATTATTCATATTTAATAGAATATGAACTAAAAATTTTAAAATATCACAAAGTTTCAAAGTTCATTTAATGAATAAATGAAAAGATGATACTTTGATGAGAGGTTGAATATAGAGCGCAGGAAAGTTGATAAATCAAAAAATAATTTAATCATGTTATTTTGAAATACATGATTATCTGAAGTACTGAAAATGAGGATGTTTGAACTGGATACTTTGAAAGACTGCCAAGTTCAGCTCTCCAAAGGTAGTTAAAAAATGATAAAAAAAAAATTAGAAAATGGTGTTTTGGAGTTCCCATATCACAATAATATTTCTTCTAAGATAGAACAATGAATAAGAAGAATAGTAAAAGGAGATTCAATGATGAGACATTGGTGTTTGATTTGCTCCTTTTGATTACAATACTATTTGTACTATAATTATAAAACTAATATGTGTGCATGTACATTGATAGAATTTTTTTAAAAAACAACAAATAAAGTGATGCCGTCTATTTCAGGGAATATAGAAAGAGTAATTTTATTTTTAATTTTATGTTATTTGATAATGTTATTATCTATATGTAATATGTCATAATGCTTTAATTTTGTGTTTTATGTAATTTAAAACTATTTTAAGTTAAATTAAATTAAGCTATATATATTTGGTTTCCTTTGTCTTAGCTCAAGAATTGCAAACCACAGCTTGTGTGCTAAATCTGGTTCACCTCCTATTTTTGAAATGGCCTGCAAGCTAATAGCTTCGTACTTTTAAAGTCTGAAAATAAATGAAAGAAATAATATATTTTTTTGATAATTGTATGAAGTTAAATTTCAGTTTCCATATATAAATTTATAATGAAATACATCCATACTAATTTGTCTATTCTCTATGACTGCTTTTGCCCTACAGTGGGAAATTTGAATAATTGTGACAGAGGAAAAACTTTAAATATTTACTATCTCACCTTTTACAGAAATCATTTTCCAACCTGCCTTATAGGATAATTCTTAAACATCTCAAAAAGCAAATTTTCCTGATTGGAAGTAAAATCACTCTTTGAAAATTATGTCACACAATGAACACAGGCATAAATTCAAGACTATTTGTATAATTGAATCTTTGAAAAGACTAAAGATGCAAGAGATTTTTAAAATAATGCAAATGATGAAGCTATGGTGTGAGACAGGAGAGACTTGAGGCTACAAGAGCCAAGTGTACAATTTAAAGTTGACCATGTGGTCCTTTGTTGTGAAGGCACTCAAGTCTTGGGGATGGAAAAGCTAAATTGTTTCTCACATAAGAGGAGGAATGACTGGTGAGCCTAATTAGAGAAAATAAATGATAATTCTCACAAAAGTGAAATGTAGCCATCCAAATATATATTGCCCTGGGAAGCAAATCATAATATGCAATAAGTTAGCATACTGTTACAGACCTTATGTGTGTGGAATCTACATACATAATGTAGGGGGAAAAATTTGAAGAACAAAAGTTTTGGAGATTTTTATTTCTTTTAAAGAAAACCATTACATTACTGTATCTGCCTTTGGAATATTTTAGTTTGCTTGCTTTAGGTGGAATAATTTGAAAACTTATTTTGCTTTCTTAACAACATCTAATATTATACTATGCAATTCAGGAGATAAAGGAAAGGTACTGTTGCATACACAATTAAGGAAAATAGTGTGCAATTTTAGTGAGATGAAACAACTTTATTCACATTTCATCACATAACATTATCTATTAACTGGTATCTTTATACTACTGTATTGTAGAAAAAACTGAACTTCATGATAATGACTCTAATAACGTTCAGTAAGTTTTGGATATAACTTTAGAGCCACTGCGTTCTTTTAAAGATGAACTTTGACAGCTTGCTGTTACCTACAGCAGGAGAGCACATATTCAAAAATAAAATCAAACAAATATAAGTTATATTTACTTGTCAATATCTTGAAACTTCAGAATGGCTTTTCAAGAGATATCTGGACTAGTGAGATGGAGAGGTCACATATAGATATAAGTAGTAATCAATAGCTTACTGGAAATAATACCCAGCTTGCATGAAAAATTACCATGTAATTTATCAAGTTAATGCTGAATATATTATCTGTAAGTATCTTTTGTTATAGTCTAATTATTTGGTAAGAATTTAAATATAATAATATGATAATTTAATTCCTGGATATTTGATTTACCAGAATAGCTTATTCTTCAATCTAATACTAATTTATTTGTAGAATATGGACTGGACATCATGTTGGCTTCATAATAAAATCTTGATATCTGTCAATTCTGTCCATGTGCTGCACCACAGTCCTGAGCATCCCTTGACTGACTTGTGGAGAGCTGCTCCAGGAGTTCCCTTCAAGTTTCACAAGTATGTGAGAGATCTAAATCACAAATTCTTAGAAAAAATTAAAGCTGTTTCTTTACTTTTCACAGTTTCTACAATTCATGAATCAGTAAATAATAGAGAAGCTTTTAATACTACCCATCAATGAAATTAGAAAGATAACTTGGATGATCTTTTTACACTGGTCCTACTAATCCTCAATCTTAGGGTATATTACTTACATTCTTGACATTACATTATTTACAGCACATTTATTCTCGAGAGCCGTCATTTCTTTACTCTCAATTCATTCATGTGGTCCATGAAGTATTAACATCTTCACAACATAAACACACACATATTTTGGTCTGAACACACAATACAACTCTATCATTAAGATTCATTTTTGTCACCAATATTAGGATAATTGTGTCTAGCAAAACCAATGCCCAAGGATGTAAGAATGATATAAATAAAAGTTTGTTAGAAGTCTTCAAATAACTGAAAATTAAGCAAAAACAGATGAAAGTAGGAAGCAAAAAAATTAAAAATGACATTAAACTTACAGATCTTAAGTAATATGTGAGTCAGCCATCTTTTTAAACTTGTCCCTTTAACTAAAAATATTCTAATTCTGGAGGGTACTGGATGTAGAGTATACCATTGACCACATTTGATACCTGGACTTGGCTAAAGTAGATAGAAGGCAGTGTAAGTCCACAGATTTCAAATTGTGAGATTGATAGTACATTTACATGAGAGCAGAATTAATCTTAATGGTGGCTCATGCTCATAATCCCAGCACTTTGGGAGGCCAAGGCAGGAGGATTTATTGAGCCCAGGAGTTCAAGACCAGCCTGGGCAAAATAGCAAGATCCTGTCTCAATTTAAAAAAAAATTAAAAGTCAAAAAGAAAACAAAACGACAGATTAACCTTTCACCCCTGTTGTACCCTGGAGTATACCCTCATAAGACATTTATTATGTAAATGTAAGATTGTTGAATTTTCTTTACCAATCATTGCATCCTTAAGTAAGGTCTTAAAAATTGGCAATCTTTAGTTGATACTGGCCCGTGTAAAAGCAGAAGAAAAACAAACAGCTGTCCTTTGTTACATTGACAGTCTCAGTGGCATTCAATGGCATAAAGTCTTCCGTTCATGATTTTTGCAGTACCTCAATCTGCAAAGTTTGGCTGAAAAAGAAAGCAGGTACATCAAGATAAAATAGTCAATGAAATTGGATGCAATGATACACCTGAACCCACCACCCGTAAATATTTTTCTTCATTCTCTTAGCCTGACAAAAATAACTCTTAAGCTCATTTAAAATGACAATTATTAGTGGTGATTGGTGAGATTTTGGTGCATCCCTCACCTGGGAAGTATACACTGTACCCTGTTTGTAGTCTTTTCTCTCTCACTGCCTTCCCACCCTTTCCACTTGAGTCCCCAAAGTCCATTGTGTTATTCTTGTGCTTTTGCATCCTCGTAGCTTTTCTCTCATCTATGAGTAAGAACACATAATGTTTGATTTTACATTCTTGGAAAATTTCACTTAGAATAATAGTCTCCAAACTCATCCAGGTCACTGCAAATGTCATTAATTCATTCCTTTTTCTGACTGAGTAGTATGTCTTCAGTAATTTTATATATATATATGAATGATAGTTTCTTCATTCATTGATTGATGGGCATTTGAATTGGTTCCACGTTTTTACAATTGTGAATTGTGCTGCTATAAACATGTGTGTGTAAGCATCTTTTTTGTATGACTTATTTTCCAATGTATAGATACTGGTAGTGGAATTGCTGGACCAAATGGTAGCTCTACTTTTAGTTCTTTAAGGAATCTTCACACTGTTTTTCATAGTAGTTGTGCTAGTTTACATTCCCACCAGCAGTGTAGGATTGTTGTCTGTTCACCGCAGCCACGTCAACATCTACTACTTTTTTTTTATTATTATGGCTATTTTTGCAGGGCTAAGGTGGTATCACACAGCAGTTTTGATTTTCATTTCCCATATCGTTAGTGATGTTGAGCATTTTTTCATATGTTTGCGGACCATTTGTATATCTTCTTTTGTGAATTGTCTATTCATGTTCTTTATCAGCACTAAAGAACATACTCATGTAACCAAACACCACCTGCTCCCCAATAACTTATGAAGAGAAAAGAAAAAATGCAAATGACGAGGCACAGTGGCTCATGCCTGTAATTCCAGCCCTTTAGGAGGCCGAGGTGGGCAGATTGCCTGAGCTCAGCAGCCTGGGAAACATTATGAGACCCCAACTCTACAAAAAATCAAAAAATTATCCAGGTATGGTTGTGTGTGCCTGTGGTTTCAGCTATTCAGGAGGCTTAGGTGGGAGAATTACTTGAGCCCAGAAAGTCGAAGCTGCAGTGGTCCATGATTGCACCACTGCACACAAGCCTGGGTTACAGAGGCTTGTGTCTTGGGCCCTGCCCTTATGAATGGATTAATGCTGTTATTACAGGAGTAGGTTCATTGTAAAAAGTGAGTGTGGCCCCTTCTTGCTCTCTTTCATATATTTTCCTTTGTCCTTTCACCTTCTGCATGGGGTGACACAGCAAGAAGCCCTCATCAGATGCTGACACCTTGATATTGGACTTCCAAGGCTCTAAAACTAAAAAACTTCCTATTTTTTTCTCTGTCAACTACCCATTCTATGGTTCTGTGACAACATAAAATGGGCAACATCTATAAGAATAACCAAAATAATTTCAAAAAACAACCATACCAAGTCCTGACAAGGATGTGAAGCAATAGGAATTCTCCTACAATTCTAGCAAGGATACAAAATAGTGCAGCCATTCCAGAAAACGGTTTGGCATGTTCTTACAAAGTTAAACATACAACTTCCATTTCACCAAGGAAGCCAACTACTAGGCCCTTACCCTAGAGAAATGGAAACTTATGTTCACAGAAAAACCTGTATGCCAGTATTAACACTACTTCATAATTGCCCAAATTGGACTCAGTCCAAATTTCCTGCAGTGGCTGAATGGATTAAAAAACTGTGGTAGAGTCATGCATTAAAATACTAGTTAGCAATGAAAAGGAACAGGCTACTTGAATTTCATCCAACAACTTATATGAATCTCAAAGGCTTATGCTGAGTGAAAGAAGCCACTATCAAAAGGTTACCTACTGTATGGTTTTATCTATATTACATTTATAATATCTATATTACATATCTATATTACATATGCCATATACACATATATATATGCCAAAATTCACAAATCTGGTGATTATTTCACAATGCATAGGTATAGCAAATTATCAAGTTATTCAGCTTAAATATATATATATAATTTTTAATTGCCAATTGTACCTTAATAAATCTGAAAAACGTAAAAAAATAAAAATAAAATGGCCATCAATGTGGCAGAGATTCCCCAACCTACAATATTGTTCTCTAAGGAAGAGGTCGAAAGGAGGACATTAGCCTGGATGTCCAACAGTCTGCTATCAGTTCTTGAACTTGAGTTGTGTAGTTGTGTGTGAGATGGTACGGATTGACTTTCCATCTGTGTTGTGGTTGCAATGCTGCCTCCACTACATGGCTGGCAAGAAGGGCAGAGGTGATGGAAAGCCTTCTTGGCTGTCTCTACCCTCTACTGTGGACACCCAGAGAACTTACCCTAACCCCATCACAGACTCTACATTCGTTCAGGTTATCCTCTGTAAGAGGTCACGCCTGTTTCCTCAAAGACTTTCAAAAGCTTTGGTTTACAAAATCACTAGACAGATAACTTCCAGTGATGCTTACTTTTGCCTGTGATCATGCTATACTACCCTGGGAAGATCGTCATCTGATCTGGCTAAGAGATGTACATTTTTGTACAAATGGAGCTATTCTTTTTGCTTTCTTCATGAATCCCTTCCACTTTCCTCATATAGTGACAGAATCATGATGCCATCAATATTAAAATATATTATAAAAATATATTATATAATCCATATATAAGGCAGTGGTTACAGTTTGCATATTTCAAGCTATCTGTGAAAATGCTTTGTGATGTGCTGTTTTATATCAAAGAATTGAACCTGTGTTTTGATTCACCAGGTTCAAAACACTCTTTTTGTAGAATCTATGAAGTGACATTTCTGAGCTTATTGAGGTCTATAAGGAAAAATTGAATATCCAGGAAGATAAACTAGAAACAAGCTAATGGAATAAATAGTGAGAGAATATACTGTTCTACATTTATGCTAGAAATATTCCAGTGGTAAATATAACATAACCAGAAAATAAATAATCATCCACATTTTCAAGCACACTCTGGGTAAGACTTAAATTTGTGCTATTATCAATAAAAACAAGTAACAAAGCTTGAAACAGTAACATTTTCATTGACAAATTGATATACCTCCATGAGCACACAGATATGGAAAGACACCCCGGAAAAAAAAAAATATTTGTACTGGGTCCTCACAACCTAGGATCAGTACGCGCGTGCACACACACACACACACACACACACACACACAGACACACACACAGAGAATAGAGTGTAACTGATGAAATTAGTTTATTTTATAATCATTAATAATGAACAAAATATTTTGTGCTGGGATTAAAACTGAGATGGTGAGATTGTTGTGAATTTTAGATACTGATTAAGATATATTATCTGATAGCTCTATTTTTTTCCTTATTCCCCTGAAGCCTAATTTTATTGATTATTCTGGGTTATTGAAAGACCAAGTTGTATAGTAAGAATTGATTTGTATATAGTGATAAAACTGTTGTTACTTGAGATTATGTCAGAGTATCTCTCTTTTTTAAAATTATACTACAAGTTTTGGGGTACACGTGCAGAATGTGCGATTTGTTACATAGGTATACATGTGCCATGGTGGTTTGCTGCACCCATCAATCCATCATCTACATTAGGTATTTCTGCTAATGCTATTCCTCCCCTAGCTCCCCACCCCCTGACAGACCTCAGTGTGTGATATTCCCCTCCCTGTGTCCATGTTCTCATTGATCAATTCCCACTTATGAGTGAGAACATGCAGTGTTTGTTTTTCTGTTCCTGTGTTAGTTTGCTGAGAATTATGGTTTCCAGTTTCATCCATGTCCCTGCAAAGGACATTAACTCATCCTTTTAATATGGCTGCATAGTATTCTATGGTGTATTTGTGCCATATTTTCTTTATCCAGTCTATCATCGATGGACATTTGGGTTGGTTCCAAGTCTTTGTTATCATGAATAGTGTTGCAATAAACATATGTGTACTTACGTCTTTGTAGTAGAATGATTTATAGTCTTTTTGGTATATACCCAGTAATGGGATTGCTAGGTCAAATGGTATTTCTGGTTCTAGATCCTTGAGGAATCGCCACACTGTCTGCCACAATGGTTGAACTAATTTACACTCTCACCAACAGTGTAAAAGTGTTCCTATTTCTCCACATCCTCTCCAGCATCTGTTGTTTCCTGACTTTTTTGTGGTTGCCATTCTAACTGGCGTGAGATGGTATCTCATTGTGGTTTTGATTCCTGTTTCAGTAACTACCAGTGATGATGGTGATGATGAGCTTTTTTTCATATGTTTGTTGGCCTCATAAATGTCTTCATTTGAGAAGTGTCTGTTCATAGCCTTCAACCACTTTTTAATGGGGTTGTTTGTTCTTTTTCTTGTAAATTTGTTTAAGTTCCTTGTAGATCCTGGATATTAGCTGTTTGTCAGTTGGATAGATGGCAAAATTTTTCTCTCATTCTGTAGGTTGCCAATTCACTCTGATGACAGTTTCTTTTGCTGTGCAGAAGCTCTTTATTTTAATTAGATTCAATTTGTCAATTTTGGTTTTTGTTGCTATTGCTTTTGGTGTTTTAGTCGTGAAGTCTTTGCCCTTGCCTATGTTCTGAATTGTATTGTCTAGTTTTCTTCTATGGTTTTTATAGTTTTAGTCTTACACTTAAGTCTTTAATCCATCTTGAGTTAATTTTTGTATAAGGTGTAAGGAAGGGGTCCAGTTTCAGTTTTCTGCATATGGTTAGCCAGTTTTTCCAACACTATTTATTAAAGAGGAAATCCTTTCCCCATTGCTTTGATAGGTTTGTCAAAAAAGAGACGGTTGTAGATGTGTGGCATTATTTCTGAGGGCTTTGTTTTGTTCCATTGGTCTATATATCTGCTTTGGTATCAGTACCATGTTGTTTTTATTACTGTAGCCTTGCAGTATAGTTTGAAGGCAGATAGCATGATGCCTCTGGCTTTATTCTTTTTGCTTAGGATTGTCTTGGCTATATGGGCTCTTATTTGTATTTTTAAAAATTCTATATGAAATTTAGTTTTTTTAAAAAATTTATTTATTATTATTATACTTTAAGTTGTAGGGTACATGTGCATAACATGCAGGTTTGTTACATATGTATACTTGTGCCATGTGTGAAGAAAGTCGGTGGTAGCTTGATGAGAATTTGGGCAGTATGATCATTTTCATGATATAGATTGTTTCTATCCATGAGCATGGAATGTTTTTCCATTTGTTTGTGTCCTCTCTTATTTCCTTGAGCATTGATTTGTAGTTCTCCTTGAAGGAATCCTTCACATCCCTTGTAAGATATATTCCTAGGTATTTTATTCTCTTTGTTGCAGTTGTGAATGGGAGTTCACAATTGGCTCTCTGTTTGTCTATTATTGGTGTATAGGAATGTTTGTGATTTTTGCACATTGAATTTGTATCCTGAGACTTGGCGAAGTTACTTATAAGCCTAAGGAGATTTTGGGCTGAGACAACAGGGTTTTCTAAATATACCATCATGTCATCTGCAAACAGAGACAATTTGACTTCCTCTCTTCCTATTTGAATACCTTTATTTCTTTCTTTTACTTGATTGCTCTGGCCAGAGCTTCCAATACTGTGTTGAACAGGAGTGGTGAGAGAGGGCATCCTTGTCTTGTGCCAGTTTTCAATGGGACTACCTCCAGCTTTTGCCTATTCAGTACGATATTGGCTGTGGTTTTGTCATAAATGGCTCTTATTATTTTGAGATGTGTTCCATCAATACCTAGTTTATTGAGAGTTTGCAGCGTAAAGGGGTATTAAATTTTATCAAAGGCCTGTTCTGAATCTATTAAGATAATCATGAATATCTCTCTTTTTCGAATAAAGACAAAAGTACTGGTGACTTATAAATCACAAGGGCTCACCTAATTGACATATGTGATTTATAGTATTTAACTTCATGATGTGGTGGTTACTTCTTCAACTGCCTTGATCACAGAAATAAAAGCATTGTAATTTGTGCTTGATATATTTCCAAATGACTAAGATGAATATGATTGATCAACTACTATTTTTGATGTTATATTTTCTTTAAAAATATGCTCATTCCTGACATGGAAAATAGATCCCTTTTTTAGAGAAGTATAGATATTTTGGCTGCATTTCAAAACTGGGCAGGAGATCATCAGTGTTCAATCTACCAGTCATCTTTCTTCAAACTCCCACCGAGCTAAATGAGAATTTTGTACTTTAGCAAACAGTGAATTAGGTTTCCAGTGACGTGAAGAGAGGAGGGCAGACGGTTCCAGATGGCAAGTGCTACCGAAGCTAAGGGTCAATGTTTGCAGAGAAGGGAGTGGGTGCAGTATACAATCTCAATGATTAAAAGTCAGTAGACAGGAAAACAACCCAAACGGTAACACATGAATGAAATGACTCTGTTGGAATGAGCAAGTACTGTAAGCCTTTGCAAAGCTCCCAAGGGCAAATGCATTATTAATAGATTTATATTTATTAGGAGCATATGCCATGTGATTAAGCTGCTGTGGGCTAATTCTTACTTTTTAGAAAAACTTTTCTATTTAAAAAAAAATTGAAGTAGCAAACCTTGGGAGTTAACACATCTTTCATTACTTGGAAATAGTAATTCTACAGAAACGTACTTGTTTTTGGCTTACCTGAATGTAGTTACTTACCTTTATATTTTTCCTAATTATATTGTACCATATTAATATTGTTGGAATTGAAATAATACTATTTTTTTCTTTCCAGAGGACCTGAAAGTATCATACAATGTTTGCAGTATTAACTTTTCCTTCCCCTTTGACTAGTTATAGTGCAATAGATATCAGTTTTGTTTCCAGGATTAAATTGTTAATGCCTCATGCAGGATTCATGCATGATTATCTCAATTTAGTGTTTTTAATTTAACACAAACATTAGCAAGAAGAACCAATACAGCAAACCTAATGATTGGTCATAATGCAATACAATAAAGTGTTACTTTCTACAACTTTTTTTTATGCAAAATTCATCTCAAAACACATTTCGAAGTTAAGTAAAATCATTATAGATTTAATATTATCTCATTTAATCACCTAATACATAAGAGCAAAGAGAGAGATTAACTTATCTACAAATCAGAAAAAAGAAAGGTTTAAGAGACATGTATTTCAACTGGGTGGTAGGAGATTCCAGAGGAAGGATAAGGAACAAAATTACTGGGAACTCTAGGAGCCATGGCTGCAAGCTTTATGAGACAGTGGTTTTAGTTGGTATTTGCTTCTTGTACTTGAAATTGCTTTGTGAACTTGAGCAAAATAGTTAATCGTCTGTAACTTAGATTTGCCTTGTCGATAAACTAAAACGGAATACAGCTTTAGAATGGAGGGCTGCTCCCATTGAAAGTAAGTTCAAAAATATTGTGTTTTGGTGAAGACCATTTTTCACCCTTTTCTGGGCAGTGAGGCTCTAATATAAATTGTTATTATTATAAAAAAATTAAATTAATGTCCTAAAACGGAGTATTCTCCTATCTGCAAAACTACACAATACAAAACCTATGCTCTATAGTTTATTGATATATTCTTACATGCTGAATTATATCTTTAAAAATTCACCAATCATTAAACACTGGAAGAATGTATACCTTCTCATTGTATTAGTATTAGAAAATTGAAGTAAAGTTCACAAATCCAAAATGTTACTCTGTTTCTCATTAAATTATTTAAATAAATTAACATGTATCCTAGCCAAGGTACCTCTTAAGAATGACAATTACTCTTAAGAGTGATTGACAATTAACTTTATATTTTTAAAATATGGTTATCTGTTAGAATAATCAAAAGACATTGCTTAAAATTTTCAAGTTGTCAGAATGGATGAATTACTACTGTATGATAGAAACATAAATCAAACTTAAAGATTTATTCTGTCCTAACCAATTTTCATCACCATCATCTTCAGTGAGGTCACCTATCTCTAACTATAATTAAACTCTAATTTCTCACCTGTGAAATTAAACTTATTAGTCTGAATATGAGACACAGATTCAAATACCCACAGAGATGTAATAGATAATTTAAGTTAATTAAATGTATCAGGTGACAATTTTAACAAACTAAAGAGTAAATACTCCTTCCAAAAATGGTCTTCTGAAATTGTTACCATGCAATAATTTGGACTAATACAGCAAATTTCTTATTTGCATGCATATCAAACTGTTTTATTTCAAATGTCTGAATGCTAATTTTTAAGTGCTAGTCCAAATATTTTTCAGCAGCCAATACAAAATACTTATATGGTGCAAACAAACTAAAACCACCAGTTTATAAATATTACAATTGATCGATTTTTAGATTACTCCAAACAATCCACTTTTGAAATATTTTTCTAAAGCTAAAATGATACAAGTATATACACATTTTCATGTGAGATGAGGAAATGTGGAGTGTAGTAATCCTTATATAGAGGTAAATGAATAGGCAAGCATTTTTTGTTTGTTTGTTTTATTTTTTGTTTCTTAGACTTTAGTCTTGTTCTGTCACCAGGCTGGATTGCAGTGGTGCAATCTCGGCTCACTGCAACCTCTGTAAAAGGCAAGTTTTGTACAAAAAATTATTGGTTTTTGGAAAAAATAATATTTCCTCTGTCATTTTTTCCAGTTTTTACCTTTTTAACATGCCTTCTTTGATGAGATGTAAAATGGCTACTATGGTGTTAATGTTTATCTCAATAATCACCATTTTAAAATATTAATTAAGATATTAATAATTAATTTTTTTATGATTCCTACCTTAACTTTACAACCTGAAGAGGAAATGGTATCCCAGATGGAACAGAAATGTTGAAACGGAGGGGTATCTCACCTGAGAAAAGCCAGCTCCTCCCCGAGGATGGCAGGACCTTGGTGTTGTCCCCAAACTCCAGGGTCTGTTGTTTACCATTGCAATCCTGGAAAATCAGTTATTATTTCAGTAATAGAAAAATAACTTCCCAAGTCCGCTCATGGAAACTACCTCAATAAGAAACACATGTAATTAAAACATAAATTTCACATGTGTTTTTTAAAAAGAAATGTAATAAGCAAACAAGATATTTGTGCTTACTCAGTATTTCCTGCTACTATATTCCAACCTAATTGAATTGCCAATTACAATCTGAATTTTTCTCAATGATTATCAAAATAACTAATTCAAAGTAGGTTGATGACTTGTATTATAAGGCTGACATGTACTGATATGTTCATCTTCACTATACCAATCTTTCTAACACAATTACCAAACACATAGGCCGTGACAGGCTCCCAACTAAATCACTCTAGACATACAATATCATCATGAGCTTGTCTCTCTTTGCCTTGGATATTTAAACTCTCTTCTAAAGTTGTAAGATCACATATGCAAATAGTTTAATTATTCACTCTCATTTGTTCCTGCAAAGACCCGTGATATTCATTCAAAAACCCAATTCCCATCCCCTTCCATATACAGACACCTACTTTGCTCTATTTAAAATAAGACATAGCTTTATATATATAAATATCTTCTGAAGGTATAGTACTGAATTATATTTTATTTTCAAAACCAGTATTTTTTATGAATCATATTTTAACATAAAATTAAATTTTACCCTTTTTATTTTTCTATACACATCCAGTTAGTTGTGCTTGCCTGCATCACAGTATTCGATTTTACATACCTAGCACACTTTACTTTTATTCATGCTCCCACTGATAGACTTTATATCTAAATTTCTGCCACCCCTCTTATTACTATCATGAATATACTAATATCTGTTCCTAAAATGATCCGTTACTAAATTTAAGCATACAAATACAATTTTGAGATAGTAAGTACGTAGATAATTTACATTAATGTCAAGGTCATCTGTTCATAACAGGAGAGGGAAAGTGTTGTCAAATACGCATATCATTGTCATTATTTGGCGTTACCAAAATTTTTACTTCTTTGAATCCTATCAGGCTAAAGTGTTATGTTAGTATTGCTCATATTTGTGTTGCTTATTACTCTAAGAATATTGTCAGACATCTTTTATACCTGTTAACCTTTTACGTACTGGCCATTTACGTCCTTTGAATGTTTTTCTAATATATTTACTATTTTTCTTAGTTTTTTTCAGGATTAAAAATATATTATATTAATGTATAATTAATTTTAGAAATTGCAAATATTATCTTCCAAACTTGTATAGAATTGTATTTTCTTTTCATGTCAAATTAGTTGACGTTTTTCCCTACGAGTTATAGTTTGTTCATTATTAATAAATTTATTGACTTTATACCTTTTTGAACAGTCCCAAATGTAGGCATTTAGGGTATAGAAATTAAAAGTAATAAAATCTAGTTAACTAACATACTAAATAAATAATAGAAAATCACTTTTCTATGGAACTTACCTATTTTTGGGGATATGGACAATCATCAAACACATTAACTTAAAGTATGTAAGGTGGTTATAAGTGCAATGAGAACAAAATATGCACAGGAAACACACAGCAAGATAGCAATGGGTGATAATTTATAAAGGAAGGTGAAAAAAAGTTATATTTGAACAGAAAGCTACAAGAGTAGAGGATAATCTCCACGTGGTTATTTAGGAAAAAAAATAATTTCAGACAAAGGAAAAGCAGAAGCAAAACTCACAGTTCGGATTTTTTTTTTTTTTTTTTTACAAATAGATTACTTGAGTGAATCATTGTAATAGAGGATCCAGAGTTCTTGGATGTTTCTACTTTAACAGCACCTTATGTTTATTCCTAAAACTTTAAAGCACATATCTTAATATCTAGTATTATATGTTCTCCGTTTTTGTCCTTTATTTTAAAAAGTCTCAATATCAGCTATTTATTTCCATATAAGTTTATCACATCTTACTTTAGATTTCAAATTTCTAAATACTAAATAAATATTTTAGCTTATGAGACAAAACTTATTATAATATGATATTGCAACATTTCCCTGGTACAAAAATTGGAAAAAAGTTATTAAAAATATAAAACTACAGGTCAATGTTCCTTATGAATGTATATGCAAAAATCCTCAACAAAATATTTTCAAATCAATCCAATAAATTAAGAAAAGGACAAGATATTACAACCAAGTGTGCTTTATTTTAAAAATGCAAGGTTGATTTAACATTTGAAAACCAATCAATGTAGTTCATTATATGTCTTAGTCCATTTGCATTGCTTAAACAAAATACCTAAGACTGATCAGCTTACTAATAAAGTAAATTTATTTCTCACAGCTCTGGTGGCTGAGAAGTATATGATCAAAACATCAGCATTTCAGTGTCTGGTGAAGGTTTATCTTCTCATAGATGACACCTTTGCCCAGTTTCCTCACATGTTGCAAGGGATAAATGAACTCCTTTGAGTGTATTTTATTAGGGCACTAATCCTATGCCTGAGGGCTCCATGCTCCTGATCTAATAACCTCTCAGAAAGTCCCATTTCCCAATACCATCACATTAAGGATTAGGTCCTAACGTATGAACCTTAGGGAGACACAAACATTCAGACTACACCACCAAGTCAACATACTAAGGAAGAATAACCATATATTCATCTCCACAGACACAAAAGTACATTGCAGAAAGTAAATTTAGCAAATTTTTACATCCTCACATAAACACACACATGCACACACAGAGACAGGCGGACTCTCAGCAAACTGAGAAGAAAGTAGCACTTCCTCTACTTGATAAAGGCTGAGAAATTCACATTAAGCTTATGTCTAAAATATTTAATGTAGAAAGACTAAAAGGTTTTCTCTTACACAGGGAACAAAAACATATCTATTTACTATTGTACTGAAGGCCCCAGTCAGTACAATAAGATAAGAAAAAGCAATCAATGTCATAGAGATTTTTTTAAAATAATAAAATTGTATCGATTTGCATATTATTTGTCCATCTAAAACAAATACTAAAAATTACAAAAATGTTATCAAGACTAATAAATAAGTTTAGCAGTTTGCAGGATACAAAGTAAATATATAAAATTATATTTACAAATTTGAATTTGTTTTTGTAATTGTATGGGGATATATATTTTATATATTTGTAACATATATATGAAAATATGTAACAGAAATATTAAAATATTTATGGACAAGATAGATATAGTTAAAAGTACTAAACATAGATGAAATAAATCAAAATAAACCTAAAAAATTAATAAACATACTATTTCCATAGATTAAACACTCAATATTTTAAAAAAATCAATTTGTTCTGATTTGCCTATAGATTCAACACAACTCCAATCACATTTCTAGCAGGAATTTCTAGAAATTAGCAAACAGATTCTAATGCTTATATTCAAAAGTAAAACAACAAAAAACAGTAAAACAATTTTCAACAACAAAAAAAAAAAAAAGAAAAAAGCTGGAAGGTACTTTTCTTTATTTAAGAGTTTACTGTAAGCTTGCAGTAATCAAACAGTGTGGTTCTAGCAAAAGACTAGACATAGAACAAATGAACAGACTAGAGTCTAGAAATCATGGTACACACATTTGGTCAATTGATTTTCAACAAAGATACATAGGCAAATCCATTAAGAAATAAATTTTTTCTAAATAAATAATGATAGGATATTTGGATATACACATTTTTTAAAAGTTTGACTTTTTTGTATTTTTTGCTTATGATTTATTGCATGATAAATCTAAATTAATTCTAAATAGATCATAAATCTAAAATGAAAAATCTAAAACTAAAGGAGAGACAAGAGGAGGAGGTAGAAGAGGAAGAGGAAGAGCAGAAAATATAGGAGAAATATTTAGCAATATGACTTTGGCATAGGCAAAACATAGCTTAGGTATGACACCAAATGCATACTCCATGGAGAAATTTGATAAACTGAACTTAAAAAAAATTAAAACCATTTGGTCTTAAAATGACATTCTTAAGAAATTGAAAAGACATCATATATTAGGAGACATATTTATAATATATATATCTGATAAAACACTTATGAATACATGAAAACTTCTTAAACCTTCAATTTTGAGAAATAACATAATTTTTACAAATCAAAAAATTTGAATAGACAAATCACCAAGAATTATACTAGTGGCAAATAAACACATATGAGGGAACTAAACATCATTGGTCATTGTAGAAATGCAAATTAAAACTACAATGTGATATCACTACACACCTATTAGAGTGCCTTGGATACAAAATAATAGTAGCAGAGGCAGTAGTAGTAGTGGTGGTAGTAGTAGTAGTAAAATACCGAGTGCTAGTAAAGATGCTTAGAAATTGAACTACCTTGCATGACTGGTGGACAGCAAAACAGGGCCAGCACTTAGGCAAATAGTCTGGCAGTTTCTAGGAGATATAATCATAAACTTATCATGCTACCAGTAATTCTACATCTCTATATTTTCCCAAAAGAAATAAAAATGTATGTTAACACAAAAATCTGTACACTAGTATTTATAGATGTCTTGTTATGTAATATCAAAACTAGAAATTATTTTATTTTATCCTATTGCAATAATATAATCACTCAAATTTGGGAGCTGATAGGATGTTGCCCTTCCATCTTCACCTGGCATTGATATGACTTTTATGGTTTGCTAATATTTAATAAATATGAGATAAATAGTGGATCAAGGAAATGAAGATAAAATAAATCAAACTAGAAAATTACCTTAGAGCATAGGTATTCGTTTAAGACTTCTGTTTTTTCTCATTTTATTTCTGGGCTGACATTCACCTGGTCTCAGTGACACACACATATACATATACACACACAAACATTATTCTCCTCTCTTCTCTCTATTTACTGTAATAGCTAATGAATCTTATATAGGTTTGACTTTTGCACTTAAATGTCTGAGAATATGTTTTTAATACCTTAAAAATGGCCATTGACTAGTAGATTATAAATATGGAGTAGTCTGCAAACTTGGAAACATGTTTGAATAGAACGACTAAAGTTTTAGCCCTGAATTTATCCATACAACTCCATCCTGTAGGGATATTAATATAAATAAGTAAGAAAATGCATTGAAGGACATTTTATCAACTATCAAATTATTAGTGATATTATGAACAGGGATTTTTTAAACATTACATACATAATGAGTACATTTGAATTTTATTTTCAACATAAATAATACAAGAAAATAATTTTATGAATGCCTTAATCTAGAAAGTGTCTATGTGACAGATTTATGACAGCCAAAATAGGGACTGAAGCAATGAAGCAATATGTGCTTCACATGTATGCAGTATGTCACCTTTCTTCTTTAAAGGAGAAGTAAAGACAATTCTAAGCCCTGGTATGCAAATATCTTCTATACTATCCTTGGTTGCCACAAATTCATGCAAGAGGTGCACAAAGACATACAACACAATCAAACATTTTGGAATTCTAACTTTTATTTCTAACTTCTTAGGTGGATTTTCTGCCTTAGATGAATCGTAGAGCTTAAAGATCCCTTCCATCATGAAGCAGAGCCTAATAAACCCTTTGACTGCTCCTGTTAGAGCACACTGTTTAATATTTTGTGTCTATAAGTTAATACTGCACTGCTAAGATAGAAGCAAAGAAAGGGAGTTACAAGGCAAAACCCTCCAAAAAAACATCATTTTCTCTAAATTCCAGAACAAACCTCCTTGATATCTCTGCAGCCAGGGCGTCCTAAGACAATGATTTAGGTGGTAGCTACGGGACAATTTTACAACTAAGGCATTATTGAAGGAATCAATTCCAACATTTTACATAGACTCAATCATTGGAAAAATCCTCTTTCTACAATTCAGAAGCTATCTCCTTCGTTTAATAATATGTTTGACTCTGATCAAATATATTTTCAGTTATTCTTAGTGATACAATTAGTCGGGGCAATGTGTAACTGAAAAAAGATACAAAGTACTTGGTATCTAAATGTCTGCTAATGGACCAAGATTATATTATGAGGTGTAAAATTAAATTCAATCTCCATATGGACAAAGTTCAGTATATTCACTGAAGGAATTTATTGACTACCTTAGCTGTGTGTGTGTGGTTTTTTTTTTTTTTTTTTTTTTTTATTATTGAGATGAAATCTTGCTCTCTTGCCCAGGCTGGACGATCTCAGCTCACTGTAACCTCCACCTTCTGGGTTCATGCCATTCTCCTGCCTCAGCCTCCCAAGTAGCTGGGACCACAGGCGCCCACCACCACGTCCGGCTAATTTTTTGTATTTTTTTTTTTTTTTAACAATTTTTAGAGATGGGGTTTCACCGTGTTAGCCAGGATGGTTTTGATCTCTTGACCTCATGATCCACCCGCCTTGGCCTCCCAAAGTGTTGGGATTACAGGCATGAGCCACCGCACTCGAACGACTACCTTAGTTTTATCAGCTAGTACTCCATGACAGAAATAGCACCTTGGAGTGTCTTTATTCTCACTACCCTAAATGATCTTATTTTAGTAACAGTCATAAGTAAAGACTTTACAATTATATTGTGATTACCTAATTATTTGAAAAAGCATTTAACAAGTTTTTTTAAATATAATCTTACACTTAAATTAAATTAACACCATAAATATTCAGGGATAGATCAAGAGTAGATATTTTATATGTCAAAGGTAGGTATTGTTTTCCATTCAGACCGCCCATTTTCTTTTTTCTGTTGTCCTACTTATTTGACAACGATGCCACTTTTAATTGGACTAATGGCTCGAAGCCACACATTTAAATTATTTGAATTAAAGCCTGTGCCTGCACTTGCTCTTCTGGCAATTGATCCATATCACCCCAGGAATGGTCTTGGAAGTTTTTACCTATTAGGCTAAATGTTGAGTGTGGACAAAGGTTTTAAAAACATAGACTATAAAAATATAAAAATATAGATTCCATAGATTGCTCAAGGAAAAAAGATAGAAATATTGATAGTAGACGGGGAAAGGAATTATGCTCATGGTTCACTAATATAAGGTATATTTTTACTAGATGAAATGTGATTTAAATATATTTCCTAAACAAATATTAGATCTGTTTTCTCATCATGTTTAGTTAGAAATAAAAGCAAGAAAATTATAGAGTATAGTAGGCAGAGATAACTCTTTTTTTCAGGGCTTTAAAATATGAGTGTGTATGTATACGCATATATTGTATATGTATATGCACATATACACATATTTTAGAAACTGAATGTTTCTGTAAAGTTCTTTTCTAAATGGTGCTTTGTAGTTTCTCAGAAAACCATGTTGAGTGAGAAGCTTTCTCTATATCTCTGTGTCCCTCAATCTTCACTTTGTTGGCTTGTAGGAGCTTCCTTTCATCTTGGCTCTTAAACTGTCTGTTACTGTGATCTCCTCCATTATTTTTCCTCATTAATTTAATTTTACAGAAAATAAAGTGGAGGTTCAGAAATTAAATACTTCAACTAAAAGAAGAATTCCATTAAAATTATAGTCCTTGTTCATTTTCAAGTGTTTGCAAAGTCACCTAGTACCTCATATACATTTTTTTTTTGTATTTTTCCCTTCAAGTCTTCATATTATATGTGACCCAGAATAAATGAATTGTTTCCCTTAACAAGTGTCTATGAGCATTTTTCTGTGTACATGATAAGGTCTTATAGGCACACATTAATGTTCTTAGAGGTAAAAAACTCATTTAACTTAAGCAAAAAATACACTTATTTGATGGATATCTGTGTGCCCATGCAATTTGCTGAAGGAATAAACTGTGGTAAAGAAAGAATTATGGAGAGAAGATACAATCAGGATTATCTTCAGTTGTAGATTACATGGGTCTCTCCTACAGAATTAATCGCTAGAATTTGACACAAATGCACTCATGATTCTGAGATAGTGACTGTGCATAACATCTTATTATAAAATACTCTTTGAAATTTCATCAATAAATGTATTAAAGAGACCGAGAGGACAAATTTGCCAGTAACAGAAATTAGGAATGAGAGAGAGTATATAAGTAAGACCCTTCAGATATTAAAACTGTAATTATGATAATTATGAAACAATATGAACAAATTTACATAGATTCATTTGACAACTTTGACTAAATTCTTCAGATAAACACTGCCAAAACTCACTCAGGATGAAAAAGATTCTATGAATAGTACTATAACAATTAAGATATTAACTCTGTAATTTAAAATGCTTCCTAAAAACATCTCCAGGTCCATATGGTTTTACTGGAAAATTATACAGTTTGTAAAGAGTAAACAAATTCTTCCAAATTTCTCACAGAAATTAGAAGAGGAGGCAAAACTCTTTGACTCTTATGAAGCCACTATTATTATAATACTAAAACCAGAAAAAGACAGTACAAAAAATTTACACATCAGTATAGTACATGAACATGAATACAAAAATCCTCAACAAAGCAAATAACAAAGTTGTATACACCAATATATATGTATGTGCACACATACCGGTATATATACACCACATCCAAACCAAGTGGAGTCTATTCAGAAATAAAAGTCTTATTTAAAATTGAAATATCCATCAATGTCAGATTGATCATTTGCCAAATTCTGAGATATATTCCTATTAATCTCTTGGTAAAGTAGGAATAGAATGTAACCTCTTCAACCTGATAAAGAACACCAAGGAAGAACCTGTATCCAATATTACACTTGACGGTGAAATATTGAATGACACCTGTAGGAGAATAGGGAGTTAAGAGTAAAAAGAAACATAATCTGAAAAGCAGCAACATTTAATTGACTGCCATGAGAAAAAAAGTTCATATAGGAAGCTAAGAAAGAATATTTTGAGGTATGTTCCTTTGATGCTTAGTTTTTTGAGGGTTTTTTATCATAAAGAACATTGGGTTTTATCTAAGATTTTTTCCACATCTATTGAGATGAACATATGGTTTTTATTTTTATATCTGTTTATGTGGTGAATTATATTTATTGATTTTTGTATGTTGAACTAAATTTGCAACGCATGAGTGAAGCCTACTTGATCATGGTGAATTAACTCTTTGATGTGTTGCTGGATTCAGTTTGCTAGTATTTTGTTGAGAATGTTTGCATCTTTGTTCATCAGCAACATCGGCCTGAACATAGTTTTCTTTATTTTGTTGTGTCTTTGCAGGTTTTGGTGGCAGAGTGATGCTTCGTTCATATAATAAGTTAGGGAAGAGTTCCTCCTCCTTGATTTTTTGGAATAGTTTCAGCAGAATTGCTACCAGCTCTTCTTTGTATGATTGGTAGAATTTAACTGTGAATTCATGTGATCTGGGACTTTTGTTGGTTGGTGGGTTTTTATATTTCAGTATTTCAAAACTCAACATTGATCTGTTCAAAGTTTCCATTTCTTCCTGACTCAATTTCAGGAAGTTGTATATTTCCGGGAATTCATTCATTTCCTTCAGATTTTCCAGTTTGTGTGCATGGAAGTGGTCATTATTGTAACTGAAGATATTTTGTATTAAACGTTTCTGTGGGATTGATTGTAGTTTCATCTTTTTCATTTCTGTTTGTGCTTATTTTGATTTTCTCTTTTTTTTCCTTCATTAATCTGTCTTCCAATCTATTGATATTGTTTATCCTTTCAGAGGACAAAGTTGATTTTGATGATTCTTCATATGGAATTTTTGGTCTAAATTTTGTTTAATTCTCTTCTGATTTTATTCATTTCATTTATTCTGTAATATGTTGAGGTAGTTCATTCTTGTTTTATAGTTCCTCCAGATGATTATGTCGGATTGTTAATTTCAGATCTTTCTAACTTTTTGAGATAGTCATTTAGCATGAGAACCTTTCCTCTTAACACTGTTTATGCTGGCTAAATCTAGTTAACTTCGAGCATCAAAATAAATGAAAGTAAGGTGTTGTAACTTATTAAATAAAAGAAGAATCCATAAGTCTATTTCATTATAAATATATAAATTAACATATAACTACCTGAGGTGAAGGAGAAACTCTGTTTCCCTATAAAATACTAACTAATACATGTAGAATAAACGATAGAAAAAAACAATTAGCATTTGACAAACATCATAAGGTGGTTCGAGAAATACTTTTTAAAAGATGCCAATGCACATATGTGGAATTTGGATGCAAATCAGAAAGTGGGACTTTAAAGTATAATAATTTGATTTTAAAGCCTTAATGCTATATACATAAGGATAAAAACTAAGTATTTACAGTCAGGTATATTATTTCTTGTAGCTAGAATTGGTAATTTAAGGTTTTGTGTTTGCACTGTGGGGTAAAGCAAATATTTTATTCTAATTTCATTATTTTTCATGTAGTTGCAAATTGAGATGCTCCAGGAGAGAAAAAAAAAAAATTGTGTGATATAAGAGGATAAGCCTTCGTAGTCTCGAATCTGAATAGAAAGTTTAGCATGAATTTATAATGTGTGCTCTCTTTAAGAATAAAAAAGTTATTTAACTATTTATTTGATCTAGTCCATTGATAAGAGCTAGCACAACCAACTCAGTAGTAAAATACATGTGACCCAGAGTCTGTTTTCTAAATACCATTTTCCTTTAATATTTTGACATATCCAACAGCAAACAAACAATGAAGGATGCAAAAATCATGCCAAAAGGACTCAGGAACCAAGTTGCAGATAGTTCCACTTTCCAAAGATGGAAAATCTCAACATTGATAAGTGTAATATTTACAATGGATTGACACACATCAAATACGTTAAAAATATGTGAGTCATATTTATACAGAAAAAAGGGAAATTAATAGAGGAGGTGTGTGAATCAGAACATTATGTTGTATACTGGTAAATAGAGTAAGTATTCTGTCTTTTCTATGTAAGCTATGATATTAGATAACCAATAATAGATGAAGAAATATTTCTCTTTCCAAAAGCATTCCAATTAGTAAAGTAAGAAAGATTGGCAGAATTATAGTCAACTTTGAGACAGTGGAATAAATTAATGGGCCTAAGCATTGATCATCAATGACTGCTAACTTCACAAAAAGAGAGGTAACTAGATAGCATGTACTCCAGGATAGAAGTGTACTCTCCACGGCCTATTAAGGATACTTGAAAAGAAAAGAAAAAAAAAGCAAATTCAAATCTGATTAGCCTCTAGAGCCAATGACCACATTTCAAGAAATACAGAGACAATGCCACAGGGATATAATTAGCTAAATTCAGTCTGTGAGAAATACAAGAGGTCAGGTGATCCAGTTTCCTCAACAAATGAACTGCAGGAAAAAAACAAATGCAGGTGGCACCTCTGAATTAAAAGAGACATGAGTTTATGAACTGAAACATGTAGAACTTGTTTGAATGTTCATTCAAACAAACAGAAGATGAAATTGACCTTGATGTGGTAACTGAGATTTAAAACATTGAGTAGATATTTGAAATTATGCTTATTTTTAAGAGTGTTTATCTGATAATAAAACATACTTCAATACTATGGGCAGAAATGATATAGATAAGGGGAACTTTCTTAAAATAATAGGTAAGTATTTGAAATAAAATCAACAGGATTAATAATTACTGAAGCTCTGTGATGAGTATATGGGGTCCACCATGCCATTCTACATACTTTTGAATAGGTTGAAGTTTTTCTATAACAAAAAGTTAAAAATAACCAGAGAAATATCTTGAGTTTCCCACACTAATATAAGATTCATCATTCTATGACTCTCATCTTTCTTATAATCATCTTCTTTTCTACTTTTCTGTGTTAAACTGTTATCTAGCAAATCTAGTGACACACACACACACACACACATATATAAAATATTTCTATCTTTAAAAGTTCTATTTTGATATATTTTCAAACATATATCTTTTCATTCTTCCATTGCTTTTATTTTATTTTTAATTATGACATTTTAGAAATGTTCCTCATAAGTTATTATATTATATTGTATATATTTCAACATCCGAAGTCCCAGGGTTCTCAATCTATTGTTTGGTATTTTTACTCAGTATTGCTCCTAGTGGATTGTCTCTTCATGTGTTTGATGTTTTTAATTAAGAATTTACATTAATTGTGATTAAGAAAATATCAGCAACACTATCCTCATTTTTTATTGGTGCTCTTCTTAAAGGTTGATGTTTTCTGTGCCACACTTTAACCAATGATATTGGCCCTTCTTTTGCTTTCTTTTCATTGTGTGTCTTAGATCTAAATATCTTCTCCATTGCCTTGAAATCTTTATTTTCCAAAGTTTTGGTTCGAGCCACCAGCATTTGTCTCCATTTCATCCAGCCTCCTTGATCTCTTCTTGCTCTGGTTTCAGCTTGATCTTACATTGTGTTGAGATTTCAGATAAAGAAAAATGAACTTAAGCGTGTGATGGTTTTAATTCATCAAGAGTAAGTTTGTATTTCTGTAGGGGCAAAGGACCTTTAAAGCTATACCATCTCACTGCCAGAAGTAAAACATCGTCTTAATATTTTAATATTTCTTCTTCGTTAAGAAAGTTCCTATGTTCACTACTAAAACTACAGATTAAAGAAGATAAATTTAATTCAACATTGTATACATTGTATGTAGGAAAAATACACAGTTAAAATAAAAGTTCATGCCAATTTATAATAGAAGCAAATACATTTGTAGGCTTTTGTAGTGGTGGTTAGAAGTTGGAGGGTACAGATGGCAGTGGATTGAAATAACTATTCTAATAAATTTTAACTTATTAGTTTTTTATTTTAGCTGAAAGTCTTATAAGTTTGTTTTGTCTTAAAATACTCTAGAATTATTTGTTTTTTGTCATAGCCATGTTCTATAGAAAGCTTATGGTAACAGAAAACTTTATAGGACACTAACTTATTGGATCATTTTTCAGTGTATGTGCATATGTGATCACAGCAATATAGGACAAAAAGCTGAGATAAATGAAAGCTCTGGATTATTCATAAAAGTCTGTCCTCAAAATATCTGGACACACATTAAAAGCATTTCAGATGGATAGAGAAGCATTATTAAGTCTTTTGTAAAGTACATTATTATGATAAAATATTCTGAGAAAATTTCATACTGTAAAAATGAAACTTGTCCATTTATAAGCATAATATCAGAACTCCATAAATCACAGTGCTATGACTTCAATTTAATGAGTGTCAGAGGAATAAACAAATAATGATCAATCAATAGTGCAGAAGAAAATACATCAAAATTTCTGTAGTAAGTTGTAACATAACATAACTGAACATCATATAAACACATAAAATTGAACACCTTTTTTTAAAATTCAAACTAAATGAAACATGTTTCTACATCTAACATAATTATGAAAATATTAAAATTTGTCATCCCATAGTTCTCAATAACTTAGGACACATCTAAAGAAAATTGGAAATATTTAAAAATATTAAGTGAAGCCTTATGCAATTGTCATAGTCAAAAAACTTTGACTTTCAAAAATGTCATTTTTATATGGTCCAGACTAATAGAATCTGAAGTGTTGAGAGGAATATCAATGTTTTACGATGAGGTGTTTAATTATTTTTTTTGACCTTGCTCCAGACAAACTAAGGTAGAGAATATTGAAAAGATCCTCTGTGTACATAGAAAAAGAAAGAGAATAAGGTCCACAAATTTTCACTTACCTTCCACATCTGAGCTTCAGATATTCAAGATATTCAGTTTTAGATTCCTGCATATCTGATGTAAAATCTGAACTTAAGGTAGGTAGGACACAATTGCAGAACATCAGAATTTGAACTTGTTTCTATACACATGCTAAACATTTCTACAAAGTTGTAATCACAGGTCCACCAAATATAGAAAAAAAGAGTAGGAAAGGTAGTACAAATAATAAAATTAAGTTTAATAGTATACTTGGCATTTGTTGTAAGTCAAAAACTGTTACAACAAACAAAAGAAGGTTATTATATATTGATAAAAGAGTCAATCCACCAGGAAGATATAGCAATTATAATATATGTGCACACAATTTCAAAGTTGTTTAATACACAAAGCAAATATTAACAGAACTGAAGTGATAAATAGATGGAAATACAATAACAGGGGATTTTAATACTCCACTTTCAATAATGGATAGAATACACAAACAGAAAATTGATAAAGAAACAGGAGACCAGAATAACATTATTGATCAAATGGATGTAACAGAATTATCCAGAACATTCCATGAAACAGTGGTAGAATATACATTATTTTTGAACGCACACGAAACATTCTCCAGGATAGGTTACATGGTAGGTCGTAAAACAAATACGACAACTCAAGATGATTAAAAGTATGCCAATCTGTTCCAACCACAATGAAATAAAACTAGAACTCAATAGCAGAAGTAAAACTAAAAAAAATTACAAATGTATAGGAATTTTATAGGATTCTATTGAGCAATATGTGGGTTAAAGAAAAATGAAAGAAAGTTAGAAAATATCTTGAGAAAAGTAGAAATGAAAACATATCAAAACTTATATGATGGAACAAAAACAGTACTAAAAAGGAAGCTTACTTTGAGAATGCCTACATTAAAAGAAAGAAAGATCTCAAACAACCAATCTAAACCTATTCTTCAAATAAATAGAACAATTAAAACAAATTCAAGTTACCAGAGGAAAAATATAATGGAGATTAGAGAAGAAAGCAATTGCATAGAAAATATAAAAACAATTTTAAAATCTACAGTTTTTTGTTAAAGGTAGACAAGTGGTTAGCAATAATAGCTAAAAACAAAAAAGATAAGACTCCAAATCAGAAAATAAAGGACATATATTACAATTGATGCCACCAAAATATAAAAGAATCACAGGAGAAAACTATGAGCACTCATATAACAATAAATTAGATAACCAAGAAAAATAGAAAAATCCCTAGAAACATAAATCTACCCGAGTCAAAACAAAATAAAAAATATAAGTAAATATATAATCAGTGGGGAGATAAAATCAGTAACCAAACACATCCTGCCAGCAAAGAAAACTCCATGACCAAATAGCTTAATTGGTGAATTGTGTGAAACGTTTAAAAAAGAATTAACACCAATTCTTCTAGATCTCTTCCAAAGAATTGAAGAGAATGAAACACATTCAAACTCATTTTCTTAGTTCAGCAATATCATGACATCAAAACCAGACAGATACCACAAAAAAAGAAAATGCTAGGTCAATATTCGTCATGAATATAAATTCAAAAACTCTCAACAAAATACTAGCAAACTGAATTCACCAAAAAATTAAAAGCATTAAATGTCACGGACAAGTAAGATTTAACCCTGGGTTTGAAAGACAGTTAAGCAAATACAAATCAAGTAATATCATATAGAGCATTAACAGAATGAAAGATAAAATTTACATGATCATCTCAATAGATGCCAAAAAATATTTGACAAATTTTACAAGTTTTCATGATTAAAATTCTCCATGAACTAGGTTTAGAAGGAATGTTCATCAATACAATAAAATCCATATATGAAAAGGCCACAAATAACATTGTATTCAATGGTGATAATCCAAACGCTTTCCCTCTACGATCAAAAACAAGGCAAGGATGTCCGCTGTCTCACGTTTATTCAATGTAGCAATGGAAGTCTCACTTGGAGCAATTAGACAAGCAAACATGGCATAAATATCAGAAAAAAAGAAGTAAATTACTCCTGTGTGCAGATGACATTATCTTACATACATAGAAAATCCTAAAATCGTTATTTAAAACTCCTATAATTAATCAATGAATTCAGCAAACAAGTAGGATACAAAATCAACATACAAAAATTATTTGTGTTTCTATATACTAATAGTGAGCTATCTGAAAAGAAAATTAAGAAAGCAATCCCATTCACAAAAGCATCAAAAGAATAAAATATTTAGGAATAAATCTCACTAAAGAGGTGAGATACTAGAGACTATAATACATTGATGAAAGAATTTGAAGACACAAACAAATGAAACTAAAACCTGTGTTCATAGATTGGAAAAATTAATATTGTATCTACAGATTCAATGCAATTACCATAAAAATGCTAATGGCATTTTTATAAAAATAGAAAAAAATTTTTAAAATTCATTTGCAATCACAAAAGACACTGAAGGGCCAAAACAATCTTGAGAACTGAGGACAACGCTGGAGGCATCAACTTTCAGATTTTAAATATATTAAAAAGCTACTATACTTAACCAGTATGTTACTGGGATAAAGACAGTAGACCAAAGGAACATAATAAAGAGCCCAGAAAATAAATCCACACATATGTGGTTTAACTTTAAGGAGGATTCTAAGAATACACAATGGGGCAACGATTATTTCTGTAACAACTGGTATTGGGGAAACTGTATATCCACATGAATGAAATCAGATCTTTATCTTATACCATGCACAAAAACAACCTAAAATGCATTAAAAACTATAATGTAAGACGTGAAATTGTAAAACTCTTAGAAAAATATAGGGGTTGATCTTTGGGGCATTGATTTTTATGGCAATAGATTCATGAATCTAACATCGAAAGCACAGGCAACGAAAGCAAAAATAGGCCAATGTGTCTACATCAAACTTAAAAGCTTCTGCATACTAAACAACAAACAAAGTGAAAAACAAGCCTACAAAATGGGAGAAAATATTTGCAAGTCATATGTCAGATAAGGACTTAATTTCAAAAATATATAATAAATTGCTACAACGTAACAGCAAAAAAAAAAACAACAACAACAACAAAAAACAAAACAAACAAACAAAAAACCTAACAACCCTACTAAAGAATTGACGAAAGAACTAAATACACATTTTTCCAAAGAAGACATGCAAATGGCTAACAGTTATATTAAAAAATGCTCAATGTCAACAATCATCAGAGAAACAGAAACCAAATACACAATGAGATATCACCTCATATCTGTAAGGATAGCTAATATCAAACTTTAAAAACAAAACAAGTATTATATCAAGGATGTATATAAGTTGGAACACTTGTTCATTCTTAATGAGAATGCAAAATGATGCAACTGCTTTGAAAAATAGTATGGAGGTTCCTCAAATCATTAAAAATAGAACTACCTGGCTAGGCATGGTGTCTCACACTTGTAATCTCAGTATTTTGGTAGGCCAAGTCTGGAGGGTCACTGGAAGCCAGGAGTTCAAGACTAGTCTGGGCAGCAAATCAAGACCCAGTCTCTCTATTAGAAAAAAAAAAAAAAAAGATAGCCAGGTATGGTGGCACATGCTTGTGGCGGCAAGGGGATTTCTTCAGCCCAGGAGTTCAAGGCTGCAGGAGTTCAAGGCTACAGTGGGCTATTATAATCCCACTCCAGCCTGGGTGACAGACCTCACCACTGAAAAAAATAAAATAAAAAAAAACAGCACCACAAAAATGATCCATCAATCCCACTTCTGAGCATTTATCCAAAATGACTGAAATCAAGATTTTGAAGAGATATCAGCAGTGTTTACATGTGCATTGCATCATTATGCACGATAGCTAAGACATGGAAACAACCTAGATGTCTATCAGAGATGGCTGGATAAAGAACATGTTGTATATACATACCATGCAATATTATTCAGCCTTGACAAAGAATTAATCATGCATTATGTGATAATATGAATCAACAATATTGTGCTACATGAAATAACTCAGGCACAGGAAGACAAATACTGCATAATTCCACTTATATGAGGAAACTAAAATAGTTAAGCTCATAACATCGGAAAGCAGGATGATGATTACCAAGGGCAGAAAGATGAGGGGAAAATGAGAACTTGTTAATCAAAGACTATGAAGTTTCGATAATGAAAGATGAATAAGTAATGCTATATAACATTGTGCCTATAGTAAACAATATTGTGTGGTACACATAAACATAAAAGGGTAGATATTGATTTAAGTAAACTTACCACAAAAATACAGAGGGATTTATGAAATTATATTGTGGCTGTTATTATTTAATACACAGAACAGTATGTTTAATTTTTCACAGCAATAAATTGTGCCATAGTATACTTTTTATATATCTAAGCATAAAGTGTTACTTGATTGGTTGACATTTGAAACCCCAAATTGTGATATAGTTTAATCAGAAACACTTCTAATTAATGAAAACAGACTACTGTCTCTGCATTGTTTTCATTTCAGTCACAGGCAGACTAATTGCTATTATATAAATGAAAATACTCAAGGAAATGTAAATAAAAAATAATTGTATGTTCTTGTATTATAGTTTATGATAAAATAACTAGATTTTTATTTTATAATTTTTTTGATTCTTAAAAGGTAATTTCCCATTCATGAACACTACAAAAATTTTCAGAAGTAAATTTTCCTAGTATACTATCTCAGTATTAAAGCTGGTTATCCATATTTATCAGAGTTAACAAAGCTTTGGGTCGCTTATTCCTTTTTCAACAGACGGATCTTGAGTCTTAGATGTGTGCAGCATGTATCAAGTGCTAGAGACTAAGTGATCAACAAGATGCAGTCTCCACTCTGAAATAATTTAATGTCTAAACCAACCAGGCATAACATTTAACAGTGTGGGATAAAGATACATGGTAGGCTACCCTAGTAAATTTAGGAGAGTCTAAATGAAGTTACATATAATTGAGAGGTCCTGAACACAAGGGGATTGTTTCTTTTTACATATATTATTCTCTTTCTTTTGGTCCTAAGAATCTTCTGTAGTCTCTTACATCTTATAAAACCCTTTATGTAATCCTAAATTGATTTTTTGTGACTCAACGGTTTCCTTTGTAGCTAAACTAATTCGAAGAGTAGTCTGCATTCAGTTTGAGCATCCCTGGTTCAAAAATCTGAAATCCAGTATGCTCCATAATCTAAACCTTTTTGAGTGTCAACATAACATTATAAATTAAAAATTTTACACCTGACCTCATGTGACAGGTTACAGTCCAAATGCAGGCACAAAAACACATAGTATGTTCAGTGTCCTTAAGGAGAAAAAAAAGACTCTACCAACCTCTTTCAGCTGCAATATTACTTTTTATTCTTTGCCTATATTTCCCTGCACTAGCACACCAAACAAGGTTAGAAAATTGTACATGACGGGCCAGATGAATCTACATATACGGGTTCCCTACAATATCCCACATGGGTCCAAGACCTACATGCATTATTTACTGTGATTTTTCTTATTATCTGTTCAGTGGTGTAAATACATGGTTAAAAATATTGAAAGGGCCTACAGCTGTTGGAGAAACTGGGCAGCAGTGTAAGTCTGAAATATCTTACATAAAACTGTATTGTTGGAATTACCACTATATATGACAAAAAGAAATAGAAGTATAAGAGTCTATGATGGAAGTTAATGGGAAATAGAAAAACACTGTATAAAGCTAAAAATGAAGATCTCAATTGTGTATTGAAAGAGTGGATTTACTGGCATGTGAACACACATCAGTTAACAGTATGCTGATCATGAAACAAAGATTTGTTATAATAAACTAAAAATAAAAAAAAATTCTGAATGTTCAATAGGCTGACTGTAAACATTTAAGAAAAGACATGGGATTAAACTTTTTAAACTTTGTGGTGATAAAGCATCTGCTGATCACAGATAAGCAGAGAAATTAATCAATTCGTTTGCCAAAGTCATCGGTGATAAAAATTTGATGATGCAAGAACAAGTCTATAATACTAATGAAACATCATTATTTAGGTATTATTTCTCCAGAAAGACACTGAATACAGCTGATGAGACAGGCCTTACAGGAGTTAAGTATGACGAGGACAGAATAACTCTGCTGGAAGATGCTAATGCAGCAACACTCGTAAGTATAAACTTTACTTAATGTTATAGGCAAAAGCTGTGTCTTCTGCTTTCAAGGAGTGAATTTCTTACTAGTCTATTATTATGCTAACAATAAGGCATAAATCATCAGGCATATCTTTTTGAATTCGTGTCACAAACATTCTGTACCAGTGACAGGTACTCACTGCAGGGAAGCTAGACTGATGAAGAAAGCAAGATTGTGTTATTTCTTCACAACTCTTTGCTTATTCTCCAACAGACATTTTTATTAAAATAATGTTTATGCCATGTACTTCCCCTAAACAGTGACTTCATTAAATCAGACATATGACCAAGGAATTCTTAGATCAATGAAGGGTAAATAGAAAAACACTTTCTTGAACAGCATGCTAGCAGCAATGAACAGTGCCGTCAGTGTAGAAGTTTTCGGAAGAATTCTAATATAAAGGATGCTGTATTTCTTTTTACTAATGCTTGGAACACAGTGACTAAAGACACAGTCCTGCATGCCTGGCACAACCTCTATCTTGTGGCCATATTCAGGGAGAATGATGAACAAGAGAAATCAAAATGATGTCTGACCTCCTTACACATGCAAAAAATAAACCTTTAGGTGACATGATGAAAAAGTGTCATAGGCTTGTTGAAGGAATAGAGAGAGCATCATGCACTCATGACAGAAAAAGAAAACATGTCAGTTTATAAAATCAAAGATAGACTTCCGGACAAAAATAAATAAATAAAAATAATAATAATTAAAGTTGTTAATGAGGCAGGTAACTCTAGAAGTAACCTTTAAAAAGTCAATCTACAGAGTGCTTTCTAATCCAAGATTCCTAGAGGACCCATTTCCTGGCCCCTCAACTGTTTCTGATGTTTCTTATCACCTAAAAAGATAAAATACAGAATACAGTAACCTTTTAAACAAAACACAAAATCATACGTAGAAATGTTAGTAAATGTCTCATTGGTTTTCTTAGATATATATGTACTCATTTCTAATTTTTCTGTGACAACTTGACAGATTTCCATAGTTGTCATTCTCAGGCTTCCCTTTGTAATCATCGGAAGTACTAAGATTTTATATTTTGTGTGTTTATTACCTGGTTTCTGGGAAACAATACCTCCCTCTTTTCTTGGTCATTCCTCCATGTTTATGGAGTGAATCAGTAAGTAACTTTTTATTTAATGTCTGAAAGAATCTGTATTCTATCTTCACGTTTTACATATAGTATATCTGGGTATAAAACTCCAGTTTAGATATCAATTTTTACTTAAAATAGTTGATGTCTTCACTCTGTTGTCTCTAGCCCCTGATACTTTTGTTGACAAGTTTATTTTTAATATCTGGTGAACTCATTGGTTGAGACATTTTTTCTTCTTTAGGAAGGTCTGAGGAAAGAGAAAGAAGTAGGTGAGAACATATACTTCTGGAAACTTCTTTGTTAAGTTCTCCAGTGATATCCTAGTTCTACAGCACATCCTTGTCTTCTATACTACTTGTTATTTTTAGTACCTTGTATTTGCTCAAGTTCTTTGCAGTCATATAAGCTTATTTCAGTAAGGATCTGCACCACTGTTAGGCAATTATTATTCATTTAACTACAGTCTATCTGTCAAAAGTATATTAAAATTAAAATCCCTTTTTATACAATTATATTTTTGAGGTACATGATTTAAATTCATTAAAATACATACATTAAAGTGTACAGTTTGATAACTTTTGAAAATATATGCAGTCTTATAACAACCATTGAAACACTACATAGACTATTTCAATCAAAAAAGATGTTTCCTTTGAGGTAATCACCCTCCAACTTAAGCAATCACTGATAAGTTTTATATTTGTATACACTTGCTCTGTCTGTCTTAGAAAATAATATAAATTAAATTTGATGCTATGATTTTTTTCAATTTCTTTGGAAAGCGAAATATTTTGTGAGATGTCCATGCTTTGGGTATCAGTAGTTCATCAATGAAGTCACTGAAGAAAAAATTCTTATATATCATAGCCTTTATACTTATTAAAATAGGGGTAGATACTGGATAAGTTTTACTCCTGATAATCCATAAAAACAATTTCCAAGATTATAAAAGAAGTAATCATCTGGGACAATAGAGAATGCATTATATAATGCTATCTTTCATGATTCTTTGCACTATAGTTCATTCAATATAACATAAAAGATTAAAAATAATAGCTAACACATTGCATTGTTTAAGCACAGTATGACTTATTTATATCAAAAGTATGCTTTTGACTGGGTATAAAACATATCTTTTCATCACTGTAAATTTGTTGTTATCTTATTCTGACCAAATATTGAAAATTATGCAATGTATAATATTCTGCACATGAGAAAAGCAACTTGGTAAGCAATCGGATCCTACCAGATTTCAAAAGTCAAACACTGGCCGGGGTGATATGATGAAATTTCTTCTAGCAATAGCTAAGACAACAGTGGGTTAATGTATTCGCACTGGGCACAATGCTAGGGGAACAGTAATAAAAACATTGTTCTCTTAAAGTGTGGGGTTTCTGCATGATTTTATTTGCATTGGTCTAGAACATGAGTGACCTGTATTCTAGACCCAGTGTTTACATTTATTAACTAGGGGAGATTGAAAAACCGAGGTAGCCTCTTCAATGAGGCATTGATTATGATCTTCTAAAGTTTTCATTTTTATTTTCAAGATTTTGATCAAGTTCGTGGCTGAAGAAATGTATACATAAGGAAATCTTAAAGATATATTATTGACAGAAAAATAGTGGTAAATGATAAGGAGAAGACAAATGGAAATAGAACTCAAGGATAATGATGTTACATTTTCAATATGATGGATACTAACAAAATAGCCTCGAAAACATAGAAATAATAGAGAGTCTTGTGTAACTTGGCAGAATTGCTAGGAAATGCTTTAAATCAAGTACAGTTTTCAAATTGAACTAAATATGAACACATACCTGTTTTAGACTAATGAGATTTTCAATTCACTAGGCATTTTCTTTACTATTATTTTTTAAATTTAATAATCAACTGTAATTGGTTTAAAATATAAGGGAATACATTTGATGTTCCTTAGTTGGCATCAGTTTTGTAATATGGTATTCAGCTAATAGACTAAAATGATAGATTAAATTTTTAATGAAGTTAAAAACAAGTGAAAGAGTATCATCTGTGTCAATGGTAAATTTTCTGAAATTTTTATATTTTTGTGGTTACAGCATACCCAAAAACTAAGTTGAGCATGAGTGAGTAGGAAGTTAAGAAAATTACTCTGTAAATTTATTCTATTTTGAAGACAATTTCTTTTAGTGGGATGCAATGACTATTTCCCAGATAAAATTCTTTTTCTTAATAGAGAAGAAGAAAGTATGTCACTCCACTTAAATTGCCATAGGGCCACTTGATTACATATTGACTTTTACATTTTTGTTACAGTACTTTGTTTTTTTAATTGTTAGTATATTATGAATAAGTAATGAAATTCAGCTCATAAGATTTACATATAAAGTTATTACTTCTAAGTAGGCTAAATTTGCATTTTTTAATTATTCAGGTTGCTTACCAATGTAAATGGCATTTTAAGTATTAATGATATTGATGTGCTACAGTGCTTTTAATTTTGTTTTTAATTTTTTTGTTGTACAAAGAAAACATCCCGCTTATTTACAGGATAAGAAATGAAGGCTCTCAGAGCATTTGTGGGTGTTAGGAATGTAAAGATCTCAAGTGTGCACGTGAAAGAGTCATGTATATTTTACATGAGATGTATGCATAAACACTTCATAGAGAATTATTTACTTGAATAATTGCTTTATTTCTTTATTTCAATAAATTAAAGCTCTTTTCCCTCTTGATGATATCCCCTTAGAAAGACAATTTGGCCATTGAAGGGACATTTGCATAACAAAGAATTCTATTAAAGTAAATTAAAATGCTTCCAGATGTAATTTTCTCGTATCAGATTTGCAATGTGACATTTTACTCCAGCTGCAGTATGTGAAGTAGATACTACATAATGTAAGAGCATCTGAGTGAGTATTAGGAAACAATTACAGTGGTCCAGTTAGGAGATGACAATAAATTGAACTATGGCTGTGGCAATAGAAACGGCAAGAGGTGTCCAGATTATTCCCCAAAGATGATTGGGGAATAAATTCATACTACTTTCCATATAAGGAGAGAGTAGAAAAGAGTGGTAGATGTCAAAGAATGCATTCAGATTTCTGGCTTGCACAACAAGCTGGTATCATTCCCTGGAACAGAAAACCTGGAGAAATGCTAGGTTCGGGGGAGAGAACTAAAGTGTTTTTAGTTTTAAGACTTGTTGAATTTGAAGTATTCTTGAAACATGGAGAAAATAGGTTGCTTCTAAAGTGTTTGAACCTAATGATGTAAATGTGAGAAATACATGGATGCATCAAGTCACCTGGGAAACGAGTATATGTCATGTCAACAACTAGGTCCCAGGAAAGTATTCTGAGGAAACAACTGTGATGTTTATCACAACCTAATGTGGAAAGATTAACAAGCAAAGGAGATTGAGAACAAAAAATAAAAAATAAAAAAAGGAGAAGAAGCACTTCAAGAATTTAAAAACCTATGTGGTAAAAATATAGATGCATATAAAATAAAAACGTAAATCTAATAAAGGTGTGGCTGACTCACTGATCATTGAATCTGTAGAAATACTTGTACCTCTGAAGAGAGAGAAGCCTCTGATGAGATTATGTGGTAAGTGCTTAGGTTTGAAAATCAGCAGGATTTGCCTGTATGACAAGGCGGGAAAGTAATTGAAGAAGAACGAGTAGTGCATGCAAGGGCACAGACTAGACAAGGACAAGACTCAGATCATGGAAACAGAGAGGTAGTTTCGCTTTCGTTTATGAAGAATTTTGAAGCCAGCAGGAATATGGTAGAAACTGTAAAGCTCTTTACTACTAAGGTGACCAAAATATTAGCATCTAAATTTGTGATTTCCTTCTTCATCTCCTGTATAATATATGCAGTTGAAAGAGTGATGAATCCCACCTTTTTTTTGTGCTTTGAAACACAAAGTCGATACTACATTCAAGATGTAGTATCTGGAAAATGTAAATAAATAGGCATATAAATAACAGGCAATACATAAGGCCCAGCTGGATTGCTGTCCGGGATTGCTGTCATTGCAAACCTTGGTATCTTTACACATGTAAAGAAGGCCAGATAGAGGCTTTGAAAACTTCATCTTCATTGCATTATATTAAGGACCATTAATTTAGCTTCTAGCTGGCATAGTAGATTAAGTCTTCAATCCATTGTTTCCCACTTAGCACGAAACCAAGCAGTTTAAACACGTTTCTGCAAATTATTTTCAAATACATGGACAAGAAATATAGATGAAATCCATAGTTTATGGATATTAAAAATACATATAAAATATATGTAATAATTAGTTACCAACATATGAAGAAATAGCTCATTGAAGAGCCATTAGAAAACAAACTGCTCAAAAACAATTTATTTTAATATATTACATATTTTTAAAAATGTTTTTCTCTCTCATTCTTTATTAATAGCGATATTTGCATTCAAATAGAGATCATTTGTTTTTAGGAATTCGTCTGCTCTTGCTGTTTGTTCTCCACTTACTATTTAATCCTCAGTTTATAGCACAACTATTGGTTGCAGTGAAAATGGTTAGGATGTCACTAAAGCTTATGCCTTCAGGTAACAAATACGCTACATTTTAAGGGCAGTATAACTGGGAAACTAATGCTTTATGCTTATTCAAATTGTTTTAGATTAAAATAAGCAAGGGCTGAGAAATTTAAGAAAAAAATGATACATTGCTTTATTCTAACTAAAATATCTCTGTATGGTATATAGCTTTTTACAATGTGTCACCTGCTCTCCAGAAATATAATAGCAATATGATAGACATGCTAAAATAATCGTCTTAGAAACCCCACAAATTGCAGAGCTATGAGATCAGCATGTTGACAATACCTTTCTATTGCTCTACTGAACATGTAAATCCCTGTTTATGGGACTGGGAATTACTATTTACTAGAAGTGAATATAAATTAATCAGAGTAATTCTGCATAGCATTGATATATGGAGCCTTAACATATTACACATTTGTCAGAATGCAGGCTATTATGCTTCTTGTCTGTAATCAGCAGAGATTTAAGTTCATGGAGAGAAAATGTGACTAGAGTTCTAAGTTGTATTGACTTGTGACAAAGCCAAATGTTACAATGTGTTCCGTTTCAAGTGCAAAGCTACTAATGTAATAACAATGTTACTGTTCTAAGCAATATGTTCTTAGAGTTATTGTAGAATAATGGAAATGCCTGCATTAAAATTATTTGGCAAAATAAATGACAGCTAGACAATTTAAAATTCTGATTGAGTGTGACACTCAGAAAAGAAATCAAGAACAAAATGCCTTTCTCTTAGTTTGAATATAAAGAAAGTGCTGGTGGGTGGAGAGCATTTGAAAGAGGATAGATTTTATAATAGAACAGGTAGGTCTCCAGGTTTAGATAAAGGGTATTCTTGAAGATAAGGGGGAAAAAGGAGTGCTGTTCACAATCTGTTATGACAATTTTGGTAAAACTTATTGAAGGTAGGAAAAAGGTAGGGAAAAAAACTTTTACTTCAGGTTGATAGGGGGCTGAGCATTAAATAGATCCGTTATCATTATTGCTATGTTTTTTTAGAGACAGAGTCTCACTCTGTCACCCATGCTGGAGTGCAGTGGTGCAATCTCAGCTCACTGCAACCTCCGCCTCCTAGGTTCAAGAGATTCTCCTGCCTCAGCTTCCTGAGTAAATGGGATTACAGTTTGCACCACAAAGCCTGGCTAATTTTTTGCATTTTTGGTAGAGACAGGATTTCTCCATGTTGGACAGGCTGGTCTCGAACTGGCTTCAAGTGATCTGCATGCCTCAGCCTCCAAAAGTGCTGGGATTACAGACATGAGCCACTATGCTCAGCCTCTGTCTCTTTTTTTCTGTGACAATAACTGGGTTACTGTTGGTAACAATATTTTTTACCTTACAATGGAAGAATTTGTAAATATATTTATTTTATTTCCAAGTACGGTTCAAGAACCGGGAGCCTTGTCTAGGTTTATTCTTAGATGAATACTTTACGAACTGTGAATTATGACTCCATTAATGGGTTATAAAATCAAATTAGTGGTATTGACAAGCATATTAGGTAATCAGTTTGAATGAAATAAAATACAAAATAATATGTCAAGATATAACACAAGAAATAAGTATAATTTCATTTCATCAATATTTTCTTTCAGTTTTTGCATATGAGTATGTTTGAACATAATAGAGGTGGAAAGATCATAAATAGTATGAGTTTTTAAATTATATGTTATGACCAAATTTAGGAGGTCATTGATAAAGAAAATCATATAAATGTGTATAACATGAAGTATTGAAATGACAATAATTTTAAACAATTTAAATATTTATAAACAGAACGTTAGATACATATATATGAGTTATATATTAATATAATTGAGTATATACAATGCTTAAAATTGATAAACTATATATGCATGTTTCAAAGAAAACACTATAATATAAAATTAAATGAGGAAAGAAATATGATAATATATTTTAACATTATTAAATATTTAATATACACTGCAATTTTATATATTGTGTGCATGCACATATACATAGTAATGTAAATATAAGTGAAGGATTGGAAATTTTAAATTTTAATTCCCAATAGAGTTTACTTGGTAAAAATGGTCAGCTATGGTATTAGAAAGAGTGCAAAGAAAGCTTCAACTGATTTTGTCATCTATTATTTCTATAAAACATAAAGAAGTCTAAAAATGTAAAATGTTAAAGTTTTACAGAGATGGGTGCTATGTACATTGTTTCTGTTACATTGCATATTTTTTCACTTGAAATATTTCATAAGAAAAGATGTTAGAAAATAGAAATGCAGCAGAGACACAGAGAAGACTAATAGCTTTTGGCAAACTTACGAGGCACTCACCACTTAAGTTATGCCCTTCAACACACAATCTTAACTCTTACTGAATTCAAGAGGGATCATATGCTTACATCTCAAGGAAAGTTTTATTTCTAAGGAGTAAGATGCTTGTGCCAAATAATAGAAAATTATTCTACTAGAGAATAGCATAGAAGTCAAGGTGACAGCTGAATGGCCTACTATTTGTTTTGTGACTTTTTCTGAGATTACACTAGGCATCTATATTTTTAGTGAGAGAGAACTTAGTGATCCTGTGTGTTACCGCCTAGAGAACAATCAGCAGTAGAGGTGATGTATGGGGCACATTTAAAGGAGGTGGGCTATAACTGCAATTAGGTGGAAGTAGTTTTATTTCAGGCCAAATCTGAAGATACCAGATATTCATACATTGTTTCACAGTTTTCAAGTTTACACTTTTCAATTTAAATAAGTAGAATGTTGTGGAGAAAAGAATAAAAGAGGTACTTACCAATTTTTTTTTTTTTTTTTTTTAGTAAGAGTCATTCTGCACATATGGCAAATTACAAAAAAGAACATTATTTGTAAAAATGTAAGACTCTAGGAAGGAAAGTGTATTAGTTTGTTTTCACAGTGCTCTTAAAGACATACCCGAGACTGGGTAATTTATTATGAAAAGAGGTTTAATTGACTCACAGTTCAGCATGGCTGAGGAAGCCTCAGGAAACTTACAATCATGGCAGAAAGGGAAGCAAACATGTCTTTCTTCACAGGGCAGCAGGAAGGAGAAGTATGAAAGCCAAGCAAGGGGGAAATCCCTTATAAAACCATCAGGTCTCATGAGAAATCACTCAATATTATGAGAACAGTATATGCAGCACGAGAGTAACCACCACCATGATTAAATTACCTCCCACTAGGTCCCATCAATGACACATGGGGATTACAATTCGGATTACCATTCAAGATGAGATTTGGGGAGGGCCATAGAGCCAAACCATATCAGAAAGTACCTGGGAGATTTTATCTAATGTTCAATGAATTTATAAATTAAAAGTGTGTGTATATGTATATACACACATGTGTGCTCAAACACACACACCTTTTTATAAGTGTGGTTTTACATAACTTCCTAAAATAGTCATCTATAATTTTAGTAAAGTGAGAGTTTGAAAATGGAGCCCTTCAAAAACTTCCCTACTCAATATCTTTTATATAATTTATATATTAAACATCTGTATTTGTCCTAAACCTGTCTTATTGATCAATGTGAGAAAATTTTCTTATCAAAAAATTTAGAAATATGTTTTAACTGGGATATAGATATTTTAATTAAAAAAAAATTCACAAACCTAGATGGGTCATCTAGCTTGAAAATGAGATGGCTCCATTAGTCCTATAGTGTAAATCTGCATTTGTTAAGGTTCAACCTCATATATTTTACTAAAAATTTGTGAGAAACGCTTAATGTTGGTAGGAGATACTGATTCTGATATTTGAAATCATTCTGTTTAAATTGTTTTCTATATAAATCTCGTGATCAGCAAAGATTATAAACAAGATCCACACCTTTATGTTAAAATGAAAAAAATTGCTATAAGACATTTTTATTTTGGCTATTAATAGACATAATGAGTAACAGAAATAATTCATTCTTAAATAAAAAATACCTTTTAACAGGAATATTAAAGAATTAAAGACCATTATGAACATTAAATACCTAAAAAGATATTTTAAAATATTTAAGTGAAAAATAAATTTATAATATCTAAATTAATTCTCAACGAATGCATAATTTGTTATCAATGTTTTTACTTTAGATAAATTAATAAACACACAAAAATTAGCTCATTATTATTATATGGGATTCATTTTAATTTTGTTTTTGAAAGATTTTCAGTTATATATGGACAAAAGATGCATTTCAGCATGTGTGTACATATACTAAAAGTTATTAATGGAGGAATGTCTGGGCTAACACTTTGGATACATATTTTGTATGTAGTATTTGTTCCCTTAAACTCTACACTAAATCAGAATGGAATGATAAGGGTTTTAGGAAGCATCAAAGCTTGTGTATTCATGAGAAAGTATGAAGAGATTCTTTTAATCAATAAATAGTAATTGCACATGGCAAACTGGGATAAAACATTGCACTTTGTCTTTATGTAGTGATTGGCTTTAAAACAAAACAAAATAGAAAATTTCTTATGTATTCGCTTTGTCCACTGTCCTTGTAGGTGACCTCATCCATGCTCATAATGTCATCCTGAATGTGACTATCCTAAACTATTTGTGCCTAGCCAAGGATTATCTGAATGCCAAATATTCACCTTCAGTTGTTAACCTGATATCTCTAGAGAATCTGATAAAAGTCAAAATGTACATCCAAATTGAGACTCCTAATTCTTTAAGTAATCCCACACGGCACAAAATGCATATTGATAATGACATTTGTGTTTATCCCCAAGCCTTCCTCATCTCAGTGAATGACTTTACTACCATCTCAATGCTTAGGCTGCAAACCTAGGGGTCCTTGGCTCTCATTCTGCACATCCAACTAATTGGGTAGTTTAAGTAGAGTCTCCCTTTAAAAACAATTTCAACTTTACAACTGCTCATTCCCATTTCACAGAATCGAAAGTCAATATGACCCCCTGAAATAAAGTAATAACTTTCTAACTAATCTTTAATTGTATTTTACACATCCTTTAATGCATTTTTAACATAGAGCCGGAATTATTTTCTTAAAAAATAGAACAGATCAAATCAATCCCTGCTTTAAATCCTTAAATATCCACTTATTCTACTTATAGTAAATTATAAAACTTTTACTTAGGCTTACAATGCCTTATAGAATGTAGTCCTTGAATCTCTAACTTGATATAAGAAAAAAAAATGCACCTTTTTCTTTGTTCCAAATTCATTGGTATTGTTTTTTAAGGTGTAAAGATAGAAAGCCCATTAGCAACCCAGAGCTTTTGCATATTATGTTTACCTTTCCCTGATCATTATGGCTCCATCTCATCCTTTTGTTCTGAGCTTCCATAATATCTTCTCAGACAGGATTTCCCTAATCACTTTATCCAAAATAAATCCTACATTTTTCTCAAATTCTTTTCCAGTATATTTCCTATAGTGTACTTATTATAATTTGTAATTACTGCATGTGTCTATTTATATGGTTTGTTATTGTTGCCATCTCTTCCAGTAGAATTTAACTAAAGACTGAAGCTATATGTCTCTTATTTATCTTCATGAATCTGACTTGTAACACTGTATGTCTATTCTCATGCTGCTAATAAAGACCTACCTGAGACTGCATAATTAATTAAAAAAGATGTTTAATCGACTCACAGCTCCACATGGCTGGGGAGGTCTCACAATTATGGCCGAAGGTGAATGAGGAGCAATGTCACATCTTACATGGTTGCAGGCAAGAGAGCTTGTGTAGAGGAACTCCCCTTCATAAAACCATCATATCTATTGAGACTTATTCACTATCTGGAAAGATCCAACGACATGATTCAATTACCTCCCACCAGGTTCCTCCCTTGACATGCGGGAATTATGGTAGCTACAATTCAAGATGAGATTTGGATGGGGATGTAGCCATACCATATCATTCTGCCCCTGGCCCCTCCCAAATCTTATGTCCTCACATTTCAAAACCAATCATGCCTTTCCAACAGTCCCCCAAAGTCTTCACTCATTTCAGCATTAACTCAAAAGTCCACAGGCAAGTCTCTTCTGCTTATGAGCCTCTAAAATCAAAAGCAAGTTAGTTACTTCCTAGATACAATTGGGGTACAGGCATTGGGTAAAAACAACCTTTCCAAATGGAATAAGTTGTCCAAAACAAAGGAGCTACAGGCCCATGCAAGTTCAAAATCCAGTGGGTCAGTCAAATCTTAAAGCTCCAAACCTTCTTTGACTTCATAGACTTTAACCTTTGCAGGGTAAAGCCACTGTACTGGCTGCTTTCACAGGTTGGCATTGAGTGTCCACAGCTTTTCCAGGTGCACAGTGCAAGCCGTTGGTGAATCAATTATTCTGGGGTCTGCAGGATGCTGGTTCTCTACTTACAGTTTCACTAGGCAGTGCCCCAGTGGGGACTCTGTGTGGGTGCTGCCACCCCATATTTCAATTCTACAACACCCTAGCAAAAGTTCTCCATAAGGGCTCTGCCCCTGCAGCACACCTTTGCCTGGACATCCAGGTGTTTCCACACACCCTCTGAAATCTAGGTGGAGGTTCCCAAACCTCAATTCTTGACTTCTATGCACCCACAAGCCCAACCCCACTTGTAAGCTGCCAAGGCTTGGAGCTTTCAGCTTCTGAAGCCTTGACCTGAGCTCTATATTGGCCTCTTTTAGCCAAGGCTGGATGCTGGGCATCAATTCCTGAGACTGCACAAAGCATCAAGGCCTTGGGCCCAGTATATGAAATCATTTTTTCCTTCTAGGCCTCCTGGCTTGTGAAGGAAAAGGCTGCCATGAAGACCTCTGACATGCCCTGAAAACATTTTCCCCATTGTCTTGGCAATTAACCTCTGGCTCTTAGTCACTTATGCAAATTTCTGCAGCCAGCTTGAATTTCTTCTCAATAAATGGGTTTTTATTTCCTATCTCATTGTCAGGCTGAAAATTTTCTGAAGTTTTATACTCTACTTCCTTTTTAAACATATGTTCAAATCCCAAACCATATCTTTGTGAATACATACAACTGATTTGTTTAACAGCACCCACATCGTGTTTTGAATGGTTTGGTGCTTAGAAATTTCTTCTACCAGATGCCCTAAATCATATCATCTCTCTCAAGTTCGAACTTCCACAAATCTCTAGGGCAGGGGCAAAATGCTGCCAGTCTCTTTGCTAAAACAAAGCAAGAGTCACCTTTGCTCCAGTTCTCAACAAGTTCCTCATCTCCATCTGAGACCACCTCACCTGGACTTTATTGTTTATATCACTATCAGCATTTTGATCAAAGCCATTCAACAAGCCTCTAGAAAGTTCCAAACTTTCTCACATCTTCCTGTATTCTTCTGAGCCTTCCAAACTCTTCTAACCTCTGCCTGTTACCGAGTTTCAAAGTTGCTTCCACATTTTTGGGTATCTTTACAGCAGCACCCCACTTTACTGGTACCAATATACTGTATTCATCTGTTCTCATGCTGGTAATAAAGACACACCTGAGACTGGGTAATTTATAAAGGAAAGAGGGTTAATGGACTCACAGTTCCACATGACTGGGGAGGCCTCACAATCATGGCTGGAGGCAAATGAAGAGCAAAGTCATGTCCTGCAGGGCAGCAGGCAAGACAGCGTTATGTAGGGTAACTCCACTTTACGAAATCATCAGAGCTTGTGAGACTTACTCACTATCATGAAAACATTATAGGAAAGACCCGCCTGCATGATTCAATAGCTCCCACCGGGCCTCTTTCATGACACGTGGGAATTATGGGAGATACAATTCAAGATGATATACTGGTGGGGACACAGCCCAACCATATCAAACCCATTCTAGCAATAGAGGTGAAAGATGATAAATATTTGTTGACTAGGTCAATAAATGTTTTCTTTGATGTATGTTTTAATAACTTACCAAACTCATTAAAATTTTTAATAAAAGACATGTAAAACTTTATTTCTGGCTAGCAGAAGTCTTACATATTACATACTGTTCATAACTATATTTTATATATTATAGCATATATGGTATACAAAAAAAGGAATTCTAAGATGAGTTACTTCAACTGAAGACTACATAGAGAAAGTAAGAATATATACACGTGCAATCACATAGAAATTCAGAAGCTCAGAACTTAATCCTATAAATCAATAATATATTTTATCCTTATACAGGATAAATTCTAACTACAGAGTGCTTAAAGAATGCAAACATTATATCAAGGCACATCAATGATTAGACAGTATCTCATTAGTGCTGATTATAATTTCTCTCTTCTTTCCTTTTACCGATTTCCTTCTTCCGTTTCTCTACCCTCATCAGTTGCAAATATGGTTCAGCCCAAAAGTGTTGGACCACATGGCTGGCAAACAGCAGTAATCAACAGACACTTCATGATTGTTCTAGAATCAACTACCTGTTGAGGATTAACCAATTAATCTTTCCTCTAATAATCAAGAGATTAGTGCAGTTTTCTTTGAACCATGATTTGGGCTTTTACCTGTTTTTCTTCCCCATGCCATCTCAGTATGCCCACTTATCAAGGGCTATTTGTAGCTGATGGTCTGCTAAATCTCACTTACACAGGCTCCCCAGACTTGCCTCCTTTCTTTGGTAAATTTTTATAGCACTGATTTTTATTTCACAGTGGTATGTATAGACACTGATAGCTTTAGCAGCTGTTCAGATGAATAACACATAACCTGATTCATCCCTATTTTCCTTCACCTCTCAACCCAAACCTAAATATAGCTGATTCAAGATATTTAGAAATTCATCAAGTGTTACTTTGACTGACGTGGAAATTTTAATTCAGTAGATCACAGAAAACTGGTAAGCATACATTTTCTTATATCCCAAATAGTACATTTTCAGGTATTATCCCCAGATTGCTTTTTTACTAAGAATTACTTATGCTAGGAATGAAAATTGAAACACTTATCATGAAGCAATTGCTCTTTAAGGATTTTACATATATTAACTTAGGACAGAGGTTTAAGTGTCAAAGCTGGGTTTCAAACTTAGACAGTTGAGTTACAGAGCCCATTCTCTTAGCCAAAGCCACTAGGCTTGGCCCTTTTATTCTGTAATTAGTAGTTGTTAGTCTTTGAGTTTTCTGTCATAAATTCTATTGCGTGTTATTGTGAATTTTCTATTCCATGATCAGATGGTCATTCTTGACAATATATTCTGACATATTGTCAGACAATATGTATGACAATACCATACAATTAATTGAATGGTATATAATAGGAGAATAATCAATTCTCAGAAAACAGAATTAGACTTGTGTTGGAATCACAGCTATGCTTGGAATCCCTGTGAAATGTTTAGCAAGATATTGAACTTTTCTAATACACTTTATTTTTCATTAGTAAACTGAAAGAATAATATTTGCTTTCAGGGTGGTGACACAATTAGAATATACTGGTAATGTGTGCTGCTTGGTATTTGAAAAGAGCTTAAGAAGTGAGAATTACTAATCTATCACTTATAGTAATAAGTGATATAAGTAATTTAATAATACAGTTAAATCAGTGTTCAGATATTTTAGCTCCAGATATTGTTAAAACAAAATATTTCTTAGAAATGTTTTATCCCCACCCTCAAGAGGTCAAGGATTCATAAGACAGCTACACTAGGGTTCTCCCTGAGTACAATTTTAAAAGGATGGGATTGTATAAGCTCTCTTATTCTCCAAAGATTGCATATCATATTGAGATAATTTTTCCACCCCAAATTAATTCATGGCCATGCATATATGGTCTCTAACTGTCATTGTCCTGAATTGGCAGAACATTCAAAACTCAATAGGGTGGTATAAAAGTTTTCTTATTCCATATTTATTACACTTAAAAGTGAATAGTCAGAGGCTAAGTGTTCTGACATTAACACTGTATCACTAAACACTGAGATATCAATGAAAACGTTAAGTAAATCAATATTTATATTAAAGCACAAAAAAATAAAGCAAAAATATTGCATTGTCTTACTATGTGACACAATGTAAGCCAACTTTCTGCCAGCTTTCTCTGTTATTGTCAGAAAAGTGTTAAAATTTGAAAAAATAATCATACATGTATTAGAATACTTTGAAAATGTATTTCCAAAGGCAGACAACCCAGTTCCACTCCTACACATTAATAACAATATTGGTTGACTAATATACAAAATACATTTATATTTGTTTGTCAAGTTTTACAGTTCCTATTTGTTAAAGATACCAACACTTTTACAATTTCTCTTAGCCACAAGCTAAGAAAATCTGACAAGAACAATTTCATAACATTTCTACAACTAACACTGGGCCCCATAAAAGCAATAAAATGAAGAAAATAGCTGTGCATATGTGTATGTATTGAGTGTGCATATTTTAAGGACTGCTTGCCTTAGTTTATTGCCATATGTTCCATACTTCTATTTAGAATTACCTATACAATCTCTGACATATAATCATAAGGGAAACGATGTCATATCATGATGACTTCATGACAAATAGATTTTTATGGACACAAAGATATAACCTGAGATAGACTGCATGTTAATTCATCTTTTAGGGTAAAAAAAAAGTTTGAATATCATAGTTGACCTATTTTCATAAACCTGGTAAAGTATCATACGATGAGGCTTAGCCTCTGGAATCATTGTACGTGGAATTGAAGTAACTTCCAGTAGCGACAGATAATAAAAACTATAGAATGTCCACTCTATTATCTGTTAGGTGGCTTTTCTAGTCAGGACATTCTCAGGTACAGCACATTAGATTAGTTTTTTTGAAAAGAACAGGGGCTATATCATTCTACTGGTATCTCCTGAGAGAATAAGATATATTTGAGAAGTATATCAGAGGCTTTCTGAGTATTCAAGAACAACAATGAATATCATTAAAACATTAAAACATTAATTAATTAAAGGCATATCTCTTTGATTTTTCAATACTAATGTTATTACAGGGATAGCCTACATGTATTTTTAGTATAAATTATACTAGTCACTTAAAGGAATAATTTATTTTTAATTGTTTATTGAAATTGTATACGTAGATGTTTAGTTTTTGATTTCTGCTGTGTTAGTTTTTTTTTTTTTTTTTTTTTTAAACAGAGTCTTGCTCTGTCCCAGGCTGGAGTGCAGAGGCTCAATCTCGGCTCACTGCAACCTCTGCCTCCTGAGTTCACACCATTCTCCTGCCTCAGCCTCCCAAGTAGCTGGGACTACAGGCGCCCGCTACTACGCCTGGCTATTTTTTTTTTTTTTTAATTCTTTGGTAGAGACGGGTTTCACTGTGTTAGCCAGGGTGGTCTCGATGTCCTGACCTGGTAATCCGCCCTCCTAGGCCTCCTAAAGTGCTGGGATTACAGGCGTAAGCCACCGCGCCCTGCCGTTTTTGTTGTTTTTATTCCTCCTAATTTCACTAGAATGGCAACATTTTGTAGTATCCAATTGGATACTACATTTGACCTTGACCTTTTACCTTTGCCATTTGACCTTGTTATAGCTCCTGGTGTTGGTACATTTTATTTTTATTAATAAATACTTAGCTGTAGTAACATCCCAACTAAACTTTATTAGTCCTGAAAACTCAGAATTGAAAGAAGTGGTATGATAACCTCAATTGTTGAAAACCTATAAAAACTGAACATTTGACTTGGATGACAAGCTTATTTAACCAATATGCTGTACTTTCTTTGGACTTGTACAGCTCAGAAATTATAGAATCCGGTAGGCATATGTGTGAAACCTTCTATTCTACCTATTAACTGTCATTTTATGATCCTTGTTCTTTACCTGCAAAATGTTGTTTTATTACCTACTTCTCAATATTGCTGAAGGATTAATTGTGGAAACTTTTATATTTAAAGTAAATAAATCTTACTTTTCTATTCTTGATAGCTTTTGTTAAAATTTGTCCCTAAATTAAACTTTTAAGAAATTAGAAACTTCTACAATGTACATTGTATTTAATATTAAGTATCTACATCAGAAGGCTCAGGTATCAATAGACACTGTGAAATGTAATTCCATGTAATAGATCTATATCACAGACTTGAGCATTCATGTGCATTATATGCTCCATGTTACTATCACCATATAAGAATTTCAGCACACAAATGTTAAATATTTTCGTGTTTCTGTTCAGTGGTCTGTGTTACAACGTAATAAAATATAAATCAGTTGGCTGACGAAGTTAATTTTCTTAAATGCCAGAATTACATATCAAGGTCTCTTAATTCCTCTTAATTCCTGCTCAGAAGTTGTTTTTCATTAAAATATGAAAAGTGGAGATGTTCTATCCTCCTAGCAGAAGATGTATCCAAAACAATGTTAGCCTCCACAGAGAGCGTGATGATTTAGATTGTGGGCTAAAATTAGGTTCCTTTGGAATCAGTTCATTCATCCTGACCTATCAATTGTTGGCAAAAATTGTGGCTAATATTTCACACTATTATCAAAAAGTTGCATTTGATTTGGAATTTCAGACTTTTCACTCATGAGAGCATTAATCATATATAAATCTATTCCCCACATACATAATTTGAGTAAAGACTAAGTGTAAACTAATCTGGAATGTGTGCTAACTCGGTGACAACTACAGCACAGTTTGCTCAGCAATCACTGATATATTTTGCAATTATTTTCAATCATAGATATTCAACTGTTCTTGTAAATGCCAGACTGAAAACCTGGGGCATCGTTCTCTGATTTGATAATCGTCTCCTTGAGATGCTCAATCTAGGAAAGAACACTGCTGAGCTGAAAGTGCCTGTGAGTGAATAAAGACCTCTACTAAACACGTGTGGAGCTTTCTGCACATGCCACATTTTCTTCTTATTCTGACAACAATTTTGAATACAAGGGTTGATGATCACAGGGAAGAGGGAGAAACGAGTAAATCTTTTCATGTTATTATGGCAGAAAACTCCTTGAATCTTGTACTTTATTGGCATTATGCCATCACCTGTGAATGGCAGTCAAAAAACATTTGTATCTCTCTGTATATATAAGGAAATAGAGTACAAGATTTCTCAAGACAGCTTCCTTGATTCTTTCTTTTTCGCTTTTGCCATGTATGTCATCGTTGGCAAATATATCAATTTTAAACCATATTACAGTTTTCTTAGCCAGAGATTGTGTTTGTTTACAAAACAATGATGATATGACATTTTAGTTGTTTGATCTAACGGTAGACCATGAAATGAATATGTTAACAAAGAAAGGAAGAACATATTTCCACCAACTTCTGTTGATGAAAGAAAGAGGTGAACATAGATGAAAGAAATGACCTCAGTAAATGATGAGAGTATGAAGATTCAAGACAGTGGCTCTCAGCGTTTTCAGACTCAACATCTCAAAAGAAATAAAGTTAATTTATATAAAGAAATATATGCAATCATTGACAAATGCACAAGCTTCAGTAACCATTTCGATCAGCTGGAAGAAAGAGCATCCAGCGATTGAGGATCAAATGAATGAAATGAAGCGAGAAAAACAAAAGAAAAATGAACAAAAGCCTGCAAAATTATGGGATTATGTAAAGAGCCAAATCTACGTCTGACTGGGGTGCCTGAAAGTGAGGGGAAAATGGAACCAAGTTGGAAAACACTCTGCAGGATATCATCAGGAGAACTACAACCCAACCTAGTAGGGCAGGCCAACATTCAAATTCAGGAAATACAGAGAGCATACAAAGATACTCCTCAAAGAAGAGCAACTCCAAGACACATAATTGCCAGATTCTCAAGAAAGTTGAAATGAAGGAAAAATCTTAGGGCAGCCAGAGAAAAGGTCAGGTTACCCACAAAAGGAAGCCCATGAACTAAAGGCAGATCTCTCGGCAGAAACTCTACAACCAGAAGAGAGTGGGGCCAATATTCAACATTCTTAAAAGAAAGATTTTTAAACCCAGAATTTCATATCAGTAAACTAAGTTTCATAAGTGAAGAATAAAATCAGCTACAGATAAGCAAATGTAGAGATTGTGTGTCACCACTAGGCCTGCCTTACAAAGAGACCCTGAAGGCTCAACATGGAAAGGAACAACCGGTGCCAGCCATTGCAAAACATGCCAAAATGTAAGAACCATCGAGGCTAGGAAGAAACTGCATCAACTAACGAGCAAAATAACCAGTTAATATCATATTGGCAGGATCAAGTTCACACATAACAATCTTAACCTTAAATGTAAATGGACTAAATGCTCCAATTAAAAGACACAGACTGACAAACTGGATGAAGAGTCAAGACTCATCAGTCTGCTGTATTCCAGGAGACCCATCTCACATGCAGAGACATACACAGGCTCAAAATAGGGATGGAGGAGAGATTTACCAAGCAAATGGAGAACAAAAAAAGCGGAGGTTGCAATACTAGTCTCTGATAAAACAGACTTTAAACCATCAAAAGATCAAAAAGAGACAAGAAGGCCATTACATAATGTTAAAGGGATCAATTCAACAGGAAGAGCCAACTATCCTAAATATATATGCACCCAATACAGGAGCACCCAGATTCATAAAAACAAGTCCTTAGAGACTTACAAAGAGACTTAGTCTCCCATACAATAATGGGAGACTTCAACCTCCACTGTCAACATTAGACAGATCAACTTGAGACAGAAGTTAACAAGGATCCAGGAATTGAACTCATCTCTGCAGCAAGCAGACCTAATGAACATCTATAGAACTCTCCACCCCAAATCAACAGAATATACATTCTTCTCAGCACCACATCATTACTTACTCCAAAATTGACCCACGTGGTGAGTAAACACTCCTCAGCAAATGCACAAGAACAGAAATTATAACAAACTGTCTCTCAGACCACAGTGCAATCAAACTAGAACTCAGGACTAGAAACTCAATCAAAACCACGCTCAACTACATGGAAACTGAACAACCTGTCCTGAATGACTATTGGGTACATAGCGAAATATGAAGGGGCAGAAATACAGATGTTCTTTGAAACCAATGAGAACAAAGATACAACATACCAGAATCTCTGGGACACATTTAAAGCAGTGTGTGGGGAAATTTATAATAAATGCTTACAAGAGAAGCAGGAAAGATCTAAAATTGACACTCTAACATCATGATTAAAAAGAACTAGAAGCAAAAGAGCAAACACATTCGAAGAAAGCTAGCAGAAGGCAAGAAATAACTAAGATCAGGCAGAACTGAAGGAGATAGGAGACACAAAAAGCCTCCAAAAATCAATGAATCCAGGAGTTGGTTTTGAAAAGATCAACAAAATTGACAGACCACTAGCAAGACTAATAAGAAGAAAAGAGAGAATCAAATCGGCCCATGGTCACAAAAAATGATAAAGGGGGATATACCTGACCCCACAGAAATACAGAAACTACATCAGAGAATACTATAAACACCTCTAAAATAAGCTGGAAAATCTAAGAAGAAATGGATAATTTCCTGGACACCACACTCTTCAAGACTAAACCAGGAAGAAGTTGAATCCCTGAATAGACCAATAGCAGGCTCTGAAATGGAGGCAATAATTAATAGCCTACCAACCTAAAAAGTCCAGGACCAGATGGATTCACAGCTGAATTCTACAGAGGTACAAGGAAAGAGCACAATTTCATTCCTCCTGAAACTATTCAATCAATAGAAAAGAGGAATCCTCCTAACTCATTTTATAGAGGCCAACATCATCCTGATACCAAAGCCTGGCAGAGACACAACAAAAAGAGAATTTTAGACCAGCTATCCTGATGAACATCGATGCAAAAATCCTCAATAAAATACTGGCAAACCAGATTCAGCAACACATCAAAAAGCATCCACCATGATCCAAGTGGGCTTCATCCCTGGGATGCAAGGCTGGTTCAACATTAGCAAATCAATAAACATAATCCAGCATATAAACAGAAGCAAAGACAAGAACCACATGATTATCTCAATAGATGCAGAAAAGGCTTTTTGACAAAATTCAGCAGCCCTTCATGCTAAAAAGCAGCTCAATAAATTAGGTACTGATGGAATGTACCTCCAAAATAATAAGAGCTACTTATGACAAACCCACAGCCAATATCATACTGAATGGGCCAAAACTGGAAAAATTCCTTTGAAAACTGGCACAAGACAGGATGCCTCTCACCCTCCTATTCAACATATAGTGTTGGAAGTTCTGGCTATGGCAATCAGGCAAAGAGAAAGAAATCAAGAATTATTCAGTTAGGGAAAAGAAGAAGTCAAATTGTCCCTGTTTGCAGATGACATGATTGTATATTTAGAAACCCCATTGTCTCAGCCCAAATCCTTAAGCTGATAAACAACTTCAGTAAAGTCTCAGGATACAAATTAATGTGCAAAATCACAAGCATTCTTATACAACAGTAACAGACAAACAGAGAGCCAAATCATGAATGAACTTCCATTCACAATTGCTTCAAAGAATAAAATACCTAGGAATCCAACTTACAAGGGATGTAAAGGACCTCTTCAAGAGAACTACAAACCACTGCTCAGTGAAATAAAAAGAGACACAAACAAATGGAAAGAACATACCATGCTCATGGATAGGAAGAATCAATATAAGTGAAAATGGCCATACTGCCCAAGGTAATTTATAGATTCAATGCCATCCCCATCAAGCTACCAATGAGTTTCTTCACAGAATTGGAAAAACTGCTTTAAAGTTCATATGGAACCAAAAGAGCCATCTCCAAGACAATCCTAGTCAAGGAACAAAGCTGGAGGCATCAGCTACCTGACTTCAAACTATGCTACAAGGCTACAGTAACCAAAACAGCATGGTACTCGTATTACTAAAACAGAGATAGACCAATGGAACAGAACAGAGTCCTCGAAATAATGCCACACATCTACAGCCATCTGATCTTTGACAAACCTGAGAGAAACAAGAAATGGGAAAGGATTCCCTATTTAATAAATAGTGCTGGGAAATTGGCTAGCCATAGAGTGAAAGCTGAAAATGGATCCTTTCCTTACTCCTTATGAAAAATTAATTCAAGATGGATTAGAACTTAAATCTTAGACCTAATACCATAAAAATCTAGAGGAAAACCTAGAGTAGTACCATTCAAGACATAGTATGGGCAAAGACTTCATGTCTAAAACACCAAAAGCAATGGCAGCAAAGCCAAAATTGACAAATGGGATCTCATTAAACTAAGAGCTTCTGCACAGCAAAAGAAAACTACCATCCAGAGTGAACAGGCAACCTAGAATGGGAGAAAATTTTTGCCATCTACTCATCTGACAAGGGCTAATATCCAGAACCTACAAAGAACTCAAACAAATTTACAAGAAAAACAAACAACCCCATCAAAAGTGGGCAAAGGATATGAAGAGACATTTCTCAAAAGACATTCATACAGCCAACAGACACATGAAAAAGTACTTTCATCATCACTGGCCATCAGAGAAATGCAAATCAAAACCACAATGAGATACCATCTCACACCAGTTAGAATGGCAATCATTAAAAGTCAGGGAAACAACAGGTGCTGGAGAGGATGTGGAGAAATAGGAGCGGCTTTACACTGTTGGTGGGATTGTAAACTAGTTCAACCATTATGGAAAACAGTATGGCGATTCCTCAAGGATCTAGAACTAGATGTACCATATGACCCAGCCATCCCATTACACAAGGGATATACCCAAAGGATTGTAAATTATGCTGCTATAAAGACACATGCACACGTATGTTTATTGCAGCACTATTCTAATAGCAAAGACTTGGAATCAACCCAAATATCCATCAGTGACAGATTGGATAAGTTGGGAACTGAACTAACGAGATCACTTGGACTCAGGGGGAACATCACACACGAGGCCTGTCATATGAGGAGGGGGAGGGAGGGATTGCATTGGGAGTTATACTGATGTAAATGGCGAGTTGATGGGTGCAGCAGACTAACATGGCACAGTATACATATGTAACAAACCTGCATGTTATGCACATGTACCTACAACAAAAAGTATAATAATAATAAATAAATTAAAATGTAGCACATATACACCATGGAATACTATGCAGCCATAAAAAAAGGATGAGTTTGTGTCCTTTGTAGGGACATGGATGCAGCTGGGAAACCATCATTCTTAGCAAACTCTCACAAGAACTGAAAACCAAACACCGCATGTTCTCACTCATAGGTGGGAACTGAACAATGAATCACTTGGACTCAGGAAGGGGAACATCACACACGGGGCCTATCTCATGGGGAGGGAGGATTGCATTGGGAGTTATACCTGATGTAAATGACGAGTTGATGGGTGCAGCACATAGCATGGCACAGAGTATACATATGTAAACCTGCGTTAACACATGTACCCCTACAACTTAAGTATAATAATAATAAATAAATTTAAAAAAAAAGAAATATATGCATCACAATACATAAAGCTGAGTGCGTGTATTACCCAATCGCATAGTCTGATACCTGTAGTTGTCATAGAAATGATGAATAAACCCTTTTGTTATTATGAAATATCTCTCTATCTCTGGCATATTATTTGCTTTAAAATCTGGCAAGCAATATTATTTGACTTAAAATCTAGTGTGCGGGTTTTTTTGATATTATTTATAGCTATTCCAGCTTTAATATGATTACAGTAATCATGAGACACATATTTTATCATTTTACTCTAAGTGTATGTGCCTTCATATTTCAAATGTGTTTCTTATATGCAGAGTATAGATATGGGTTCTGTATTTATATACAGCCTGACTTTCGATTGTGTTGTTCTGACCGTTTAGAGTCCATGTGATTATTGATAAAGTTAGGTTAGGTTGAAGTATATTATCTTGCTATTTGTTTTGTTTTTTTTTTGTTTTGTTTTGCCCCCTATGTTTCTTGTTCTCTTTTTCCTTTTTTTTTTTTTTTAACTTTAGATTGAGGTTTTTAAAAAAATAATTCCAATTAATCTCAATTTTTAATTTATAAACTATAAATGCCTTTTTAAACAAAAATGCTGTTGATTGCTTTGGGAGTTATTGTATACCTGCTAACTTGCCACATCATCTCAGGTGATGGGCTTTCAGTTTCATTGTGCTTAGGATCTCCTGAATTGTTATTTTCATCAAATGTGGCTAATCATTGGATAATCATAATTTATTTTTCAATAAATTTTTATGTCTCATTTCTCTATCCTCTCCTTAGGAATCCAACCACCCATGATTTAGACCAACTGAAGTTGTCCTACAGTTCACTGATACTCTTCGTTTTATATTTGTTTGCTCTCTGTATCATTTAAATAGTCTCTATGGCTTTTTCATCAAGTTCACTAAGTTTTTCTTCTTAAATTTTCTGAATTTAATTCAGTCAGCATATTTTCTTCTTCTCAGTAATCATCTATTTTATCTTTAAAAGTTTTTTGTGTGTCTTTAAAAATGTTTTCATGGTCTCTACTTAACTTTGTCATGTACTGAATGTGGTTATGATAGCTGTTCAAATATCCTTGTTTGCCAGAGTCCAGCATCTGCATCAGTTCTCCCTCAACTTTGACTGATTTATTTTTCCTCTAATTTAGGATATCATTATGTTGTTTCCTCTATAGCCTAGTAATCTTCGATTAGATTGTAAATTTTACCCTGTTGGGTGTTGAATATTTTTGTATTCTTGTACATATTCTTGAGTGTTGTTCTGGCACACAATCAATTTACTTAATTAGTTTGATACTTTCAGGTCTTGCTTTTAAGATTTGTTTGGCAGAAGTATAGCCAGGTTTGGTCCTGACCTAATTCTTCCCCACAACTTAAGGCCTTTCTCTGTTTTCTACCTATGTCTAATGAATTATGAGATTTTCCTCATCTGATTGACGAAAAGGGACACCCACACCATTTGAGTGCCTGATATCTCTCTTCTCATCCTTTCTGACTCTTCTTTTCTATTTTTATTTTTTTGATATTGTGACATGCACATGCTAATAAAGTTTCCACTGAATACCTGAGGAGGATCCTTGGCAGAGCTTCGGTGTTCTTTCTCCGTGAACTTTTTCTTTTCTTGTACTCTGTGCAGCAACCTCTGGTTACCTTGTTTTCTCTGAACATTCAGCTCTGCCTTCTGCTAGCTCTGCCATGTGTTCCCCTCCACACGCTGCAGCATGGAGACTTCCTCAAAGCAGTGAACTGGGACAATCACAGGGGCGAACTTATTGGTTTTCCGCCTCTCTGGGATCACTTTCCTTTGTTGCCTGATGTCCAATAACTTGAAAGCTCTGTTGTTTCATATATTTGGTTTGATTTTCGCTTGTTTCAGATGAAAGAGAAATTCCAGGTCATGTTATTCCATTTTAGCTGGAAGCAGAATTCAAGTTTTCATTTAAAAAAATATGTTATATATAGAAATATATATATTTCTATTGGGCATGGAATCCTAGGATAGCAGGTTTTTTTCTCTTGTGAAGACAGTCCTTTTTAAAAATCTGAAATCACATTATTTCTTGCAAAGCTAGCTATCACTCTTACTGTATCTTCTCTGTAGAACATATTTTCCTCTGGTTGTATTTAAGATTTTTTTTCTTTTTATTTAAATGTTTTTACTGTAACATATCTTTTTATTTAAATGTTTTTACTGTAACATTATTGTTATTTAACTGCTTGGGTGTGCAATAATTCTTAATATTATTTGTGTGTCTATGTGTTTCTTGAGAATTCTGAGCCATCATATCTTTATATACTGTTCTTTCAATTTTTTTCTCTCTGCTGTACTTTGAGAACTCAGATTGTTAGTATGTTATAATATATTATAAATTGTATTTCCTGCATCTCTTTCACTTTTCTCTCTTTGTCAAACATTTGTTTTCCTGTATTTTGTGTACTTATTTTTTTTCTTATTTTTTAGTTGCCAGACTATCTTTTCTGTTGTGGTTAATCTTTGTTAAACCCATTCATTAAATGTGTACTTTCACCTATAAATTTTTCAAATCTATAATTTTCATTAAAAAATTATGTAGTTTGCATAGAGCTGTGAGAGTACACTATCTTGTCATTAGTAATCTCTAAGATAGTAAACATACTATTTTTTAGAACCCACACCTGATAACTCCGTCTATTCTTCCTCTCCATATCAATTCTGATACCATGCCTTTAATTATTCATGTTTATTTTGAAATATGGTCTGACAAGGTATAAAATAAAGATAATGTGAGGCTTAGGATATTGCTTTATTTCTCAAGAATGCATAATTGTGATGATAAAATATGTCATTTGCAAACCAAGACCACCTTTATATAATCAAAGCCTGAAATATTTTGAAACAAAGCATCAATTCTAATGATGCATAACCTCTGAACTGACACAAATCTGTCTTTTAACTCCAAAATCTTTAATTCTGTAGTTATTTATGTAATTAGGCTTCCACATAATTTGTAGTCTTCCTGGATGATGTTTCTTCACCATGCAATTTCACATCTCTCTGCTGTGGCATGTACTGCTCCCTTTAACTGAAATGGCATTTCCCATTCCTGTAAACAGCACGCTCATGTTTTACAACCCAGATTAAATGGTGCCTACTCTGTAATACCTTCCCTCTCCCACATTGCCTGGGCAAATAGCTTATTTCCCTAGATTCTCATAGACTTTTTAGTAAAATTGCTTGGCTGGTATTTTGACTTTCTATTATTAGGTATCTCTTGTACCTTTAAAACATGAAGTGTTTGAGGAAAGAACTAGGTCAAAGTTGTAATTGTAATAGGGGACCGAAACCTCAAAATCCTTATGTCCCAAATGTGTAGTGAATTAGCTGAAATATACTAGGCTACCTAATAATGTTTGCTGAATAGTGGTTCTGGGGTTGCATTGCTGTGTTCATTAGGACATTTCATGCCTTGTAGCATTCTCTGGAAATGTACTTCTGTGATCTCTGACCAAATCTAACTGGAACACTTCTGTATTAAAGGCCTGCGAATCCCTAGGCAGTGATTTCAGCATGCTTCCATTCTTCTGCCAAATCTAAACGGAATGCTGTCAAAAGCATCGCCCTAGGGTTAAAATCAGATACAGAAAATTTAAGTGTTTCCAAGAATTCAGGCTAATTCCCAGTAGTTATTCTCGTTCCAATTTCTGCTTTCAAGTGATTAGAAAAGATACGGCAAAATAAGATAAAATGTCTATTTCCATATAGTATACATTGAAAAAAAATCCTTATATAGGAACTAAATCTGAGCTCAAATTTATATAGAAGCATAGGCACTTAAATTTGGGCTCAGATGTAGTTGACTTTTCAATATGTCAAAATGAATCTAAGAAGCTAAATGAGTGGTGGGATAGCTGGATTGAAATCAGAAATAGGAACATAAAAAGTTAAACCAATTCATTTGGGCCAGGACCCAATAAAAGTGATTAGAAAAAGTATGGGGAGACAGCAACTGGCATGTTTCTGGAATGAATAATAGCAAAGGCTAAGTGAAAACACTTTTGAAGATGCTGTCCTGGACACGCAGCATGAGAAAGTATGTCTGCTATGTGGGGATAAATAATACATTCAGGAGTTGCATGGCACTCTTTTCATTCAGAGAAGTAAAAGATGCTAAAGGGGAATATTAGCAGGTGGAAGTCCTCTATGTTCTTGGAGAGACCTGACAAGAAAAATAGAAGGCTGTAATATTGTAGGAATTGGATATTGAGCTCTTCACAATTTAAATTTGATTTTTGTTATTTATTCCACCCTAGATATCTGTAAGTATATCTATATATACTTATGTATAAGTATATATATATCTTTTATATATGATATATATATGTATATAGACACATATAAGTACACACACATTGTATTTCAATAATTCTTTAAAACTCTTATTTTCAAAAAAGAAAAAAAACAATAATAAATAAAATCTAAAAATCTTAACGTTTCTGACAAGGCCCTGACCGACCTCTTCAAACTTATCTCATGATAGATGCTCCGTGGTTTGCTAACTCCAGGTACAATAACTTTGGTTTAAATCTTTGACCTTTTCATACTCCCTCTCCCCTTTACCTAACAAACCATGCCTACCTGTTACAGATTGTAATATTATCCAAATTGCTTTTTAATATATATTACCAAATTATTGACATCA